>NC_050457.1:71011086-71168586 GCF_903995425.1 Onychomys torridus | reverse complement strand
CACTGTATCCCAGATGCCAATGTCTTTCTAATGATTTAGAGGATATTAGACCATATGTTACATATTGGTTCATCCCCTTCTTGTGGTAATTAGGAAGGAAGGAGTTTTTAGAGGATAATTTTGTTCTAGTTTTCTGAATCTTGATTTACACGACTATCTAATTTTACTATAGATAAGTGCCACTATTTTGACATACAAACCCCCCTTAAAGTTTGGGTATTTATTACACTGAAATATCCTACTCCTAAAACCAAATAAACTTCAGGAATGAGGAGAATGGAGGCACCATGTGTATGTCCGTGCTTTCGCATAACTCGCTGGTGTGATTGGTAGGAATAGATACAGTCTAAAAGAAACACTTCTCCTCTCTGTCTTTCAAGGAATTGCAACAGTGGTCCTCAAGAAGTTAGAATTTCTCTTAGATCCTGCTGGGAGGAGAAAAGCCCTGGGGCACCTGCAGGAGGTACTTACCTTCTTGAGACTTAGTTTGTCTGAACGCTTTGCTGGAAAGACTAACCTTGCAGGAGAGATAGGCTGTGACTGTGCTGGGCAGGGGACCACTTCTTGGCTGGACTGCTTAGTTATGTGTCCCCTTTGTCTTCTAGTTCAACCCAGCCATTGTGTTAGGATTCCAAAGATGGACTAGCAAGTTAATGGATCTCTTTTTCCCTTTTGTAATGTGGCTACATGGAATAAATCTTGGTGGGTTTCTTTTTTTTCCTACTTATTTGGCTTATCATTGATGGTTGACAGAACCTGGGTAGTTGAGACACAGGCTGTAAGAAGAATGGGGAGTTATTGAAATAGAAGTTATTTTTAAATAGTTGATACTCCTTAAGAAACTACTAACCACAATTTTTTCTCAAAAGAACAGATACAAACTCCCCCTCCCTCCCCCCCCCCCTCCCTCCCTCCCTCCCTCCGTTTGGAAACTAGATAGTACAATACTTCAGCACTCTATACAATAAAAGGAGAGAGAGTGGCCATTCTCATCTTATATAAGATCCTTGAGGAAGAGGTGATGTTAGCTGCCGTTTTTTTTAACTATGTAAGTGATCATCAAACATTGGAATGTTTTCTTCTCTATCTATTTTCTGATAGCATTGGTCAGGAAAGTGCTTTGTTTTTCACTTATTTGCACAGTCATTTGGTTTCACCTTAATTCTACTGATGCCATGAGTTACTTACATGAGCCCTTTATGGTAGAGAACCCTATCCTGCTGTGAGATATGTTTGAAATATTCTTGAATTTGGTCTACTAGTTTAGTGTTTTGTTTAAGATGTTTGTGCCTGTGTTCACGAGGAGGTAACTGTTTAAAGTTGTGCCAATCATTTTCAATTCATTTAAAAAAGAAATGGCTAAATACAGTTTGAGGTCTATTAAATAAATAAATCAAATTTAATGAGGATGCTGGTAGTTATCTAGGGTATTGCCAAGTTCACTGCTTCAAATGGGCAAAGAACTGAACATCTGGTAAAGAAAGAAGATCCTGTTGTAGACACAGTAACTGCTGATGTGGGGCAGGGGAGGGGCCCAATAAACAGACTCTGGCTTGGGTATTTTGTGGGGACCTTGGGTCCTTCCCTCTCTCCTGTTGGTCCTGTTTAGATGCCTACTGTCGTGTGTTCCTACCATTTTTTCCTCAAATGTGTTCTGGGAACAAGAAGCTATCATCTCAGGGAGCTGGCTTTCATTTTCTTTTACTACTTACATTCTGCTAGCTCTTCTTCAGCTATATTTTTGTCGGTATATTCAACTTTGGTTGACATGTTTCAACTTAACCAAATTGGTTTAAAAAAAAATCAAGAAGACAACAATGGAGTCATATCATAAAGAAAAATATCTAATTTAGTCAGTATAAAACAATCTAGATTTATATTCCCCAGGATTTCTCTCACTTAGTTGACTCTGTATCTTTCCAGGATCTAAGACCTTGTATGGGGTTTTTAATTATAGGGGCATGGAGTTCCAAAGAGGAGAGTGCAGACACAAGAAAGGGAATATGCTAAGAACATCTAAGAGCCAAGGCTTTGCTGCCACTGGAGGACAGGTACCTGCTGACCTTCCAGAAAGCCATTCTTAAGCAGGAATGAATGCTCCACCCACTGCCCCCTCAATTCCCGCTACCTTTCCCACCCCTACCTACACACACACACACACACACACACACACACACACACACACACACTTATGGTCTTGTTTAAATTCTCATGTTGTAAATCAGTAATCTGCATTGTGTCATTGTTAATTAACACAACAATGCCTAATTATTAGTACCCAGTTATTGGTGAAAATATTAAGGCCACTGCATGAAGTTAAAAGGGAGGTTTATTTTGTGGGGTAACTTACAAATGAAGGGATAGGTAGGTTGTAGGGTCTGGCAAAGGTATGGCGCTGTCCGGCAGTGTTCTCTGGAGAACTCTGCCCAGTCTACCTCCAGCGTCCAGGGTCCAGAGAGATCCCGCACATCTGGATCCTGGGTCTTTAGTGTCCTCTCTCAACCCTGCCTTGTAGGCATGACGTTACTGAAGCCTCAATGGGGGTTGGAACTTCCAGGCCAAGGCTGGAATGGCTACCCACTACACCCAGTATAAAAAATTAAATATTAAGGGAAGCCTGAGTTCACAAGTACAGTAAAATTTTATGTTAAATATCTATTGAATATTTATATTGTAATTACAGAAATCTCATCTAGGGGCATTATAACTATAATGCTTTTTTACTTTATTAAGTATAGTCTGCCTGCAATTCAAGGAAATTACATCTTAAACTGCCTTCCGCTGTAGGGTATTATTAGCCACACTGTGGAATGATACAGTTGAAGAGCTTTTTTCTGCTATACTCAAGATACATAATATTATGTCAAAGTAAGTAAACAGAACTTCACTTTAGTCACCACTCTTGTCCCAAAGCACCTTTCTGTGGTTCATGCTGCTTTGGACTGGAGCTTGTCACCAAACAGAAGAAGACCACCCCTTTTCCTAAAGCAATCTCTCCCCAGCACCACGTGTTTGCATTTATATACTAAAACTATTGTTAATACAAACAGGATAGCAACAAATGGGGTGTATTTACTGTCTAGCACTTACATCTAGTGGACCAGTAAAGTGGAATAGCTTTTTGTTTTCTAGTCATTATCTTCCTTCTTTGACCTGTCATAGTCCCACGTGACCTCCATCCACATGTGCACCAGATAACATAACACCGCACTGACATACACTAATGCACACACACACACACACACACACACACACACACACACACACACCACAGACACTTCAAAAAAGGAAAAAAATGTGAGCTGAGTGCCAGCATTTACTGTCTCTGCTCTGTCTGTAGACAATGATTAACCATTGTTTCAAGCTCTTGTTGCCGTATCTTCCCTGCCACAGTGGCTTATGAGCTTCCACCGTGAGGGTATCTTGCCTCATCCATGGTTGTCAGCTGCCACATGGGTGTGGGAATCGAGCTCAAGTCCTTTAAAAGAGCAGCTAGTGCTCCTAACCGCTGAGCCATCTATCTCTCTAGCCTCACGTAATGACTTTTGTTAAGTATGTAACTGGAAAGATAAAATGTTTTCAGAGAACCCAGATAGTGATGCACTTTGATTAAATAAATATTTTTATCTATATTGTCTTATTCAAAATGTTTTATTTGTCATTTCCCTCCATGGTGTGTATTAGTGATTTTTTTATGGTCAGCTCTCTTTGGGGGAGATTAGTAAAAGACCCAAGAGACAGCCTATTTGTAGGCTGTGTCCTTAAGAAGAAAATCTATACTGCTCAAGTAAACAATTTTAGGTAAGGGCGCCCCTCTCAAGAACTCATGACATATCTCTGCATGTACCATTCATTATATTGTTTGGTATTACTGTCGTCTTATAAATGTCAATAAGCCATGCATCATGACACTTATTTTACAAGGTCCTCAGAAAAGGAGATCACACTCTATAGACTTCCTGACTCTTGTAGTTTTTTGAGTCATTCTGTTTACAGTGATGAATGTTTATAATAACAGCCCTAATAGTTTAAAATTAGACTTCAGTTTTTAACTTAGGCAGGTGAAAGAGAATTAATGTTACTATAAGAAGTTCCAAGAGAATTAATGTTACTCTTAGAAGTTCCTGAGACAATCAGTTAGTAACAAAGTGGGGAAAGAGCTGGAAGTTTCAGAATTTCCAGTCTATGTTCAGCTGGTCTCATTGCTTTGTATCCTGTGGGGAGGTACCCTACTGTGGCGGGAATGGATGTCACTGAAACTCTTACCACATGGGCATGGAAGAGAGAGGGTTCAGTTTACCTATATGCTTTAAGGATATAGTCTCAAAAACCTAGAGCTCCCTCTGTGTCCATTTAAGGTTCCCATAATCTCACAATATTGTCAAGGTGAAGCCCAGGCCTTTATTACACAGACGTTCACTGGGACTGTGGTCCAAGGTGTAGAAATCACATACTAATAAGCAGAAAGAAATGGGGCAAAATGTAAGTCAGTGCCTTCCTGTAATTACTAGGAGACTGAACACATGGGGCAGACCATGTTGAATTTAGAGGAAGACATTTTCAGGATCTGATAGGAGCTGAGCACTTGCCTTCTGGGAAGTTGCTGTCATATATCATACAAGTGGGGCTGAAGATTCAGCCACAACACGTTTGATTACAATCTCCCTATAACTCTCCAACCCATTCACTGTCTCTGTTCTACTCCCCATTTCTTGAGTCCACATCTAAGGGACATTATGCAGTATTTTATCTTTTTTTGTGTGTCAAAGACACAAAAGGGGGGCATGGTTGTCATTCTCTAGGTTCATCCATAAGTTTTATGACTTTTCCTAAAGAAATGCAAATAAATATCTTTTCTTTCTTTCTAGAGAGAAAGAGAGTCTCTTTCTTTCTTTCTTTCTTTCTTTCTTTCTTTCTTTCTTTCTTTCTTTTTTTCTTTTTAGTTGTTTCGAGACAGGGTTTCTCTGTAGCTTTGGAGCCTGTCCTGGACTAGCTTTGTAGACCAGGCTGGCCTCAAACTCACAGAGATCCACCTGCCTCTGCCTGCCGAGTGCTGGGATTACAGGCGTGGGCTACCACTTGGCCTGCAAATAAATATCTATTCACCACAGAAAGGGCACTAATATAAGGCCAAAGAAAAGATTCCATTAAAGCCACGCGTGTTGAGTCAGTGGATTTGTGGGGCTACTTATAGAAGCATGGCTGACTTGAAGGCAGCTGCATCACTGAGAAGCCCACAGAACCCTGGTACACTCTGCCCAGCTTGCCGGCAACCTCCTCCACAGATATTCTGGTCACCCAACAACTGTTGAGTGCTTTTGTTACCACAGGGCATCTGTGAAATTCATACCTTTAGGAGCTTGCCGAATCACCTGAGCTTCACTTCCTAAGAACTGTGAACCTCCACCCTCTCTCTAGGAGAGAGTGTTTCACTTCAATCAGACGAAATAGTGACACAACACAAGGTCACTGTGTTTCCTTTATCTATCTATCTATCTATCTATCTATCTATCTATCTATCTATCCATCCATCCATTTATCCATCATCTAACCAACATCTATCCATCCATCCATCCATCCATCCATCCATCCATCCATCCAACTATCTACCTTCCTACATATCTACTTATTTTGTCTTTCAAAACAAATTTTCTCATTGTAACAATCCTGGCACTCACTTTGTAGACCAGGCTGACCTCAAACTCAGAGAGAGCCACCTGTCTCTGCCTCCCAAGTGCTGGGCTTAATGGCATGTACTACCACCACCAGGCTTCCGTTCTTTTAAAGACAGTACATGTACACACACACACACACACACACACACACACACACACACACACACACACCATTTTCTTTATCCATTATTTACTGATGAACACTCAGGTTATTTCTGTCTGTTGGTTCTAGTGAAAATGGAAATGTAGACATCCTTTTGAGACAATGATCTTATTTATTTCTTCAGGTGTAAAGTCAGGATAGGTTTGCTGGCTTGTATGGCAGTCCTTTGTTACTTTTATTTTGAGACCCCCCCTGTGGTGATATTGTGTCCCCCACAATCCCTGTGGATATATTGTGCACCCTAATAAACTTACTTGGGGTCAGAGAACAGAACAGCCACTAGATAGAAAATAGAGGCCAGAAAATGGTGGCCACACACCTTTTATCCTAGCATTCTGGAGACAGAGATCCATGTGGATCTCTTTGAGTTCAAGGCCACACTGGAAACAGCCAGGCATGGTGACACACACTTTAATCTTAGGAAGTGATGGTAGGAAGCAGAAAGGTATATAAGGCATGAGTACCATGAACTAGAGTCCTTGTTAAACTTTTAGCAGCAGTTCAGTTGAGATCCATTCAGATGAGGACACAGAGGCTCCCAGTTTGAGGAAACAAGATCAGCTGAAGAATTGGCAAGATGCGGTTGGATGTGACTTGTTCTGTTTCTCTGATCTTTCAGTGTTTACCCCAATACCTGGCTCCAAGTTTGTTTTTATTAATAATACCATTTAAGATTCGTGTTTCCCACAATGCCATTCTAATCTACATTCCCACTGGCAATGTTTAAGTGTTCTCTTCATTCTCACAATTATTGCACTTCAAATGTCTTTTATATCTTATTTTAACTTACGCATAGTTATATATTAACAAGATATGGAGTGACATTTAAATACTTGGGGACCTTGTATAATGAGGTTAGTTGGTTGTCTTTCACCTCAAACATTTATCATTTGCTTGTGTTGGAAATGTTAAAAATATTTTCTACTAATTTTAAAATGATTTCAATCTATCTGTGGGAAGTATGCTATATTGGACAGAAATGAATGAAAATTCAATACACAAGAACTTTTAGTGTACAGCTAAAGCTTAGGTGTGCATTTATAACTTAAATTAAAAAGTGATGTATCTCAATTCTGACTTCCATCTCAAGACACTTAGGAAAACGAGAGAAAATATTACAAAAAATAAGGAAATGATGAGAAGTCGATGACGAATGAAAGGAAACAGAAAACAAAAAGGGACATCTGCGAATCAAGACCTTGTTTATGGTGCCTGCTTTCTGGAGCTCAAGACTCGAGCCAAGAGCAGAGACAGCCTAGGTAAGAATGGCAAGTGCTGCTAGTCTCCACACAGCTGACATTTAAACAGCATTCTCAGTGAGCCTCAAGACCATCTGCAGACCTTGTGCTAGCTCAGTGCCAACATGCACCAGAGCTCACACGTCTGAGCTTAACTTCCATAGCCTCAAACACCATTTTCAGACTGCAGGGTGAGGTGACACTAACGAGAAAAATAACATTTACAAATGAAACTCCTGAACATCAGAAAGCTGCTATATGGCAAAGAGCAGAGCCAAGAGACAACCTAGGCACTGGAGAAAGTATGTACAAACTACACATCTAAGGAGACGTTTATTTCCAGAGCAAAGACTAGTAACTCAGTAGCATGGGAGCAAAATACTTGAATAAAATTGGGCTGAGTAGATTTTTTTTTCACAAAATAAAAAATAAAGTTACCCAACACCTATATGAAAACGTTCACAATCATTAACCACTAGGGAAATGCAAATGGAAGCCACAGTGAGATATTATTTTACCCCAGTGAGAATAGCTATCAAAGAGAAAATAGATAGTAACTTACAGGTTAGATGGAGAGACAGAGGAAGCTTTGTATGGAAAGTAAATGATCATAAACACAGAGAATTGTATAGATGTATCTGGACAAAATCAAACACAGTCACCATATGATCTAGGTACTATAATGGATATCACCTAAAGAAATTAAAGTCCGCATATCACAGAGATACTTGTATTTACAGTTTATAACGCTGTACTACTCACTGTAGCCATGAATGTGGGTTCAGCCTAGATGCCCATCTACAGATGAACAGATTAAAAAATATGGTACATATACAGAATGGAATTCTGTTCAGTAGTTAAAAAATGAAACTATGACCTGTGCTCACTGTTAAACCAGAATCTGAAAGTATATATTTTTTCTCCTGCAGAATCTAGATTTTATATAAAATAAATCATGTGAAATTGTACTATGTATAATTATAATAATAATGTAACATAGACAAGGTATTTGAAACTTTACAAGTATAGGGGAGACTAAAGAGAAAGATACAAGAATAATGGGTAGGAGAAAACAAGTGCCACATATTTTCTCCCCTGTGTACAGAGTCTAGATTTAAGGTGTCTCTAGCCACATGTGTGGACATATATAGGAGAATATAAAAGAAAGAGGACTGTTTGGGAGAACAAAGAAGAAATGCAAAGCAAGGCAAGAGCAGAATGGTGGTGGATATGAGCAAAATGCAATAGAGCATGCATATAGACTATCATAATGAGATCAAGTATTTTGCATGCCTACTAAAAATAAATTTAAAAATTATAGGAAAGAAACTAAAAACAAAACTACTTTATAATCCAGGAAATTAATTGCTAGTGGAACTCCCAGAGGAAATAAATCAGTATGTGAAACTGTGGCGGCTAATCTTGGTTGTCAACTTGACATTTGAATCAACTAAAACCCAACTAGCTAGACATACTTTCAAGGGATTTTGTTGGTCGGATCATTTGGGGTAGGAATAGCCAAGCTAAATCTGGGCCACACCTTCTGGTGGCAGCTCACATAAAAGGACATGGAAGAAGAAGGAGGAAGATTTTACCTTTTGCCTGCTTGCCCTCACTCCTGCTGGCAAGTTTATCTATCCTTTTTCTGAGGCATTTCTTCACTCAAAACCTACTTCAGAATTCCATCATATGCTAAAGACACCCAGTCTCATGGACTGAACAATAACCAGACTCTTGGCTTTTCTGTTTTGAGACAGCCACTGTTGGACTAGTTTAAGCCACTATGCCAGGCCCCATCCCACCTATTAAACAGTCCTGAATAGGGGAGTGAGAATTGAGAAATCATAGATAGGAAAAATAAAGATGTAGACGTAAAAGACAAAGACAGAGACACAGGATGGCGGGAGAATTCTGAGTCAATACTGCAACAGCCCTGAGTTTATTTCTCACAGCCTTTTTATGCCCAAAGCGGGGGCGGTGGGTGGGGAGAGTGTAAAAGGCCTCCCCCTCTCAAGGACACCATAGCTCAAGGTACAAACAAGTATAAACACCTCCTTAATTCTCAAGACATCTTTGGCCAAACATCCTGTTATTTGGCCTTGAAGAGTAAGACATCTGGTAACACCACCTTTGGCCAAACATGCTGTTATTCAGCCTTAGAGGGTAAAGACAAGCTCAAACTCTTTGACCTTGAGTCAGGATGGAATCAAACCACAATCTGGATTCACTGTGGACTCTCATACCACTATAATAAATCCCATATATAGATAGATTTTGACTTTATATAAAATATTGTGTGAAATTATACTATGTATAATTATAATATAATGTAATATAGAAAAATATATAGAAAACATAAAAGTATATATATTACATATATGTAATTTCACTGCAGCAGTTCTGTTCCTCTAGAGAAGCCTAACATAGGAAGGCATAGCTGTACTCTTGCACTAACTATAGAACTATCCACAATAGCCAGATTATTAAATCAACTAATGCCCAGGAGCCATTGACTAAATTTTAAAACAGTGACACACAGAATAGGATGTTATTTGGCTAAAAAAGTATGAAACTTTGTTACTTGTGGATGGGCCCAGAGAACATTGTGCTAAGTGAGATTAAGTCAGAAGAACAAACATTGGATTATTTCACCCATGATTAGAATTGAAGTACTGGGACTTGTAGAAGTTCATAGGAGCATAGTGATTGCTGGCAACTGGGGAGAATGGTGGTTAAGAGGGCAAGTGAGAATCAACTGTGATCAATTAAGAGGCATAAGTTCTTATCTTCTGTAGCATTACAGTGAATATAACTAATAATAACACATATGTTTCAAAACAGAGAGCAATTCGAAAATACTTTAATTAAGATATAGTACAATTTTAAAGGCAATGAACATGCTAAATTCCCTGAGTTGGTGACTGCTTAGTGTATACATGAATCAGAATAAAAGGCTGAATTTTATGTCGATGGAAATATCACATAATAATCAAAATAATTTTATGCTTTGAAGGAATGAAATAAATTTATAAAAGTCAACACACATACACACACACACACACACACACACAGAGAGAGAGAGAGAGAGAGAGAGAGAGAGAGAGAGAGAGAGAGAGAGAGAGAGAGAGATTGAGATTGCTAAATATGATATGGACCAAGAATTCTTTATTTTTTTAAATTATTTATTTTTATTTGAGACAGGGTTTCTCTGTGTAGCTTTGCACCTTTCCTGGAACTCACTTGGTAGACCAGACTGGCCTCGAACTCACAGAGATCTGCCTGGCTCTGCCTCCTGAGTGCTGGGATTAAAGGCGTGTGCCTCCACTGCCCATCTCTTTTTCTTTTTTTGGGTTTTTGAGACAGGGTTTCTCTGTGTAACAGCCCTTGCTGTCCTGGAACTCTCTTTGTAGACCAGGATAGCCTCAAACTCAGAAATTCACCTGCTTCTGTCTCCTGAGTGTTGAGATTAAAGGTGTGTGCTACCACACCTTATGTTTATGTGGAATGTAAATACAAAATCTCATAAGCAATTTGAAATATGTTTTGACTGATTCTTATTGTCAGGTATGCTTTCCTCTGTACTCTCCAGCAGTTCTATTCTGAGTTATGTACTGATACCTTAGGTCAGTGGTGATCAACCTGTGGGGCACAACCCCCTTTGAGGGTCAGATGACTTTTCACAGGGGTTGCCTATCAAATGTTTACATTGTGACTCATAACAGTAGCAAAATTACAATTATGAAGAAGCAGCAAAATGATTTTATGGTTTGAGAGTCACCACAACATGAGGAACTGTATTAAAAGGTCACTGCATCAGGAAGGTTGAGAACCACTGCCTTAAGTACAAACAATATACTGGAATTAGATAGCAGCATTGTAATAATTGCCTAAAATTCTAAACTTGTGGATACCTTGGATGGCTTTTAGCATGTGAAAGGAACAGAATAAATTATTTGTGAGTGATGCTGCTAATCCAAGTGATCTCCAAAGGCAGTGCACCTGTTAACTCATTTATATTTCCTCCTGGAAGAAGCTAAACTGCTCAGAGAAGAGAAACAGGCCAGTGCTTCCCAGAGGTTGAGTGGGGAGAAGAGGGACATGCAGAAATTCCCAGCTTAATGAAACCTCTCCTTATGGGACTGTGATGAAGGATCATTGACTCCCCAGATCTACAAATGATAGAGCCAAAATACAAGGTGTGGATTTCAATATAAAGCACAAAAGTCAAGTAGGGCATTATGAAGAACCATGTGCTACAGATTGTAAAAAATGAATAAGCTGCATTACAGTTTCACGGTGCAGTTTTACACTGAGCAAGGGTGGGAAGACCATTGGAAAATGATGTTTTGTATAGAGTCTACAAGAATAAACACAAAAAGAATAACACAAACACAGTTTTCTTGTTGGTGAATTCATTTTTTTCTCAGGGTTAAGCCTCAGTGGTTCTGAAACTAGTCTTTATGTGTATTAGAGTTATACAGGTATATAAATTACCTAGGAAACATTATTATCATATTTCTTGATTTCTCATTAGTGGACAAAGTTAAGAGCAATTCTGCTGTGTGAAAAAAACCCCACAGGATAACTAATTCTCCTGTCTAAGCATAACATTGTCAGTTAGCCTCTCTCCATCCCTGCCTCTCTTACTGTGCCCACTCTCTGTAACTATTATTCTTTTCACAGTGTTGGCAGGATCATCTGCAATGTTTGTGTTCCTTGCTTGGCTACTTCACTTAATCTACTTTAATTAAAGCAGGATGAATATAAGCAACTATATGTATCATAGTGAGTGGCTCAGTTGTAGTTTAAGGCAGCACAAGCTGTGAGTTTAATCCTAGCACGATAAATAACAACAGCAGCAATGCATCCCCCATCACTATTTCTATTTAAAACAGAGGGATTTGAAGTGTGGATACTCTAGGTTGTTCAACTAAATATGTATATAAGTCAAAATAGCACATCTTATATGTCAGTAAAATATATAAAAAAGCGAAAAGATAGTTTTTTGGACATGAGAACAAAGTAATCAATGGGGAAAAATGGTATACATCTGTCATGCTCATTCAAGTCAAGTATACTCTGAACTCTAAGTATGGAGTCTGGTTTGTTTTCCATCTTGGAATCAACAGATGAGTGTATATATCCAATTTAGAATATGTCAAACTTCTGTCTACTGAAAGGAGCCAAAGCCACTGGTACCCAGGAACAGTGAATAAAGAACCCTGGATCTTGGTGCTGGTCTCCAACATAAGGTTCCTTAGAGAAAGATCTGGTTCTAGAATTATAAACAGTATAAATGAAAAATGAAAGACTGTTACAGATTATCTGGTTGTTCCAGAAAGAGGATGTTCAAGGCAAAAAAGAGGAGGTGGGATGGAGGGATGTCCAAAGGGTACAAGGAGAACAAAACTCGGGAGCGTAGCTGCTCTGTACATAGCCTTTGGGATAGTTTCTGCCTGTGACTTTGTGGCCCTGGTGGAATCAGGAAGCTCTATGTTTTCAAAGACAGAGCCTCTAGAAACGATGAGCATCATCTTCATCCTTTTTGATGGACAGCAAGAAGCAGAGACTCTAGCTACATCTCTAATGACCAATGAGACTGTGAACAGCAGCCTCAGGTCTACACGTACAGGCACAGCACAGCACAGCACAGCACAGCACAGCACAGCACAGCACAGCACAGCACAGCAGGTGAAAGCTTACATCTTTTAAGAGGAAGAAGCTGAAGTGATAATTCCCTCTTTTATTAAAAAATGTGAAAATTTAAAGTATGCTTCTTGGTGAAATGCAGTTTGCTATGAATCTGATTTGTGCCACTTTCGACACAAAGAAATCATAAAATAGACATTATCTTTGAATCTATAACAAAAGTGGATGGAAGAGAGATATGTGGTTGTTGTTGCTTGTAATTTCTAAGGCTGGCGAGGGATAGAAGATGTGCCCATCAAAAAAGGCTAAAAATAAGTGTGAGCAGGTCTGCCCACATGGTAATGTCACATGTGTGTACCTGCATACACATTTGGAATTATATTTCATGATAAAAACCCATACATAAAAAATAAACTACATTTTTGTTTTTGCAATATTGCTTTCAAAAGACTGATATGAAATAAAATCTCTGAGATTATTCAGGAAAAAATAATTTAAAATTTATAGACCCACTCAACATTGACAAGTTGCAGAATAAAAAGAATGGAAGAAACTAAGGCAATATGGTGCCTGTGGTGAGTGTAGTTTCTTTACAGCATGCCCTTAAGAGTGTTTTATGAAATTACTCAGTATGATTTACATATACTCATTTCCTGTTAAAATTAGAAATGAATGTTTAACAAGTTAACTTGAAACATCGTAAGTAATTTTTATGAGTATAGGAAAGATTAATTTTCCCCCAGCACTTGAAAGCAATAAAATTGGTATGAGCCCAGGGTAACCTGGGCTACAGAGAAACACCATGTCTTTTATTTTTATTTTTACAGTTTTTTAACTTTCAAATACATTAACTAGAATCCAAAGACACTGTAAGTTTTTCAGTTAAAGTTTAAATTATTTGAAAACTAAGGTTTAACTGGAACAATACAATAGTGTACAGCAGCGTGTCTTATCAGACGACCCCTTCAGCTTTCGGCTGAACCACATGTTCTGTGCATGGACTTTGAGTCCCAGCTCTTTGGGGGTAAGAAGTAGTTCTGAACTGCAGTCTTGGGTAGAGAGAAAGCAAAGAACCTGGAGATAATTTCCTAAACTGGTCCGCTAACTGATTGGCTGCAGCATGACATTTGCTGAAAAAAAAAATACTGAAGAAATTTGAAGCAAAGTTTTGGAAACATAGACTCAATCATTTTATAAATAGGTTGACAATATGACTTATAAGTCAATCTGGAACACTTGGGAAAGAGAGACAGGATGTTGTAATTGTGCCAAGAAAATTAAAAGTGTAAATCAAGATGTGTTCTTAGAATTGATCTTCAGAAATTGGCCTGTCACCAACACATCAAGGATGGCATATTTCTGTATTATACATTGAAAATCTGTAGGTTGTGGCATGCCTCGTTTGTGTCAACTTCATGCTTAATGCTACACATCTGTATAATTGAGTGTACCTAAGTTTGCCCCTTTGCCTTTGTGATGTTATTTTGAAGGAAGAGACAATTGTAAAACAACTGCTCATTAAGCCATCCCAATTTGAAATGGAAAGTTCAAACTCACATGTTTTAGGTGGTTTATAAAGCGAGCAGCGATTACATAGCTAAGCCATATGCACCCAGCCCTGCGTTCCATTCCCTAAGCTTCCCTAAATGAAGTGTATTTTATTAAAGGATTTACAAGTAAGAGCTTTCATCTCTTGATGGAATGCTCTGCCTCCTTAATTCTCAAACACCTGTGGTTGAGCAAAGAGGCTACTTCCCTGTTTCCCACGCCAACGTAATATATCCTTTAGTGCCCTTTATCAGATGTATGTACTCATAAAGAAAACTTTTATCATTTTCTTGTACTTGCGGGTTAATAATTGCAGCTCATCCATCTTTTGCACAAGTCTAAAGCCATAGAAGTCTCCGTGAACATCTCCCAAGCCCTATTTTCCTCCTTTTGGTGAAATCTACCATGAGATACCATGTCGAGGTAAAACAATGTGTTTTACATTATGGATGCAGGAGCCATTAGGGAGGTTGGGATGCTGGTGTCCGCAATCATTTCAGAAATGAAGGGGAGGAGTGCCTCTAGTGTCTGGAGTCCGTTCAGTTTTCAAGTAACTTTCATGAGGATAGACCCCTATGGAGCCTTGCAGGTGATTATCCTTCTTGAACCTCACTTTGTGATCATCTGTAAATGGAGACAAAATTATCTGCCTTAGAGAATGTGGGAGTGGCAGGCAGCTGAATGCCTCATATGCCTGGCACATAAATACCACAGGGAGGCCAACTCTTCAAAACAAACCTTTTGGGACAGGGACAGGAGGCTTCTGAGTGGGTCCCACACTGACTGACGTAGTCTGTCCCATGACCCTGGGAGAGGTCGAATCAGGCCTGAAAATTTGGAAGGGATTATTAATTTTTACCATGTCACGTCATCATAATGGCTTGTCATGTTTAGTTCACATCATGACCCACTAGCCTGATCAAATTTCGTGACTCATAAACATAGCCTTCATCTGATGTTTGTGCCAACGCACACAGTGACACATTCGGAAGCATAACTTTGGTCACCGTTTGGAATTCTTAGCCATTTCCCATCTTTGTGTTAATGTCCTAGGGTTTTTCTGGGTCTATATATTTTACTCCCACCCCCTGCCCATTTGCTTGTTCTCTATGGCCACTTATGAAATGTCTTCATCAGCAAATGGCACTGGACGAAAGAACACCAAAAAGATATTCTTTACAACCTTGGGGTTACTTGGTATGTGGACTATGCTAGGGGGCTTGCCATGTCCCAACATAATACCTCATCGCCATGAGTAGAATTGATTTTTTCTTGTGCTAAGCACACAGAGAGTTATTTCCTTGTAAGTAAATTAACTGTAAACACTTGAAAGTTAATGGCTATTATTTTTAAACCACCAGAGTCTATTTCATGCTCAGTACACATCTTTAAAC
Source organism: Onychomys torridus (assembly GCF_903995425.1). Lineage (NCBI taxonomy): Eukaryota > Metazoa > Chordata > Mammalia > Rodentia > Cricetidae > Onychomys > Onychomys torridus. The sequence goes on along the minus strand of NC_050457.1, from coordinate 71,152,919 downwards.
CATTTCAAATCAGGAGAACTTAAGAAGGTTTAAGTCTACCTTATAAAAAAAATCTAATAGCTCATAACCTGATCACACTGAAGTTGAAAAATACTTTAAATAGGTGATAAGAAAATGGATAAGATTATCTCAATGTGAGACTGGAACTCTCTGAAGAGAAAGAGTTCACTTTGACTTTGACAATTTTGGACAGGCTAATAATAGTTTTTCTGCAAATAGAAAACCAATTAGTATAATTTAATATAGAGAAGCCAGGGTTCTTGTTGAGCTTTTCAAGATGTGTGAAACCATTTTTCTAAGTTCTGACTGGCTTCTTTTTTTTCACTGTGCAAACAAGTGTGGCACTCATTCTGAACTTAGATGCTCAACTCCACATTCTAGCTTGGGAACCCTCCTTTCTCAAGTACCACATTGCACATCTCCATTTTAGGTTAGTGATTGCTCTTCAGTGATTCTCACAGAGTCATTTAAAGATTATCAACTAATTAAAGTTTTGGGGCTTATCACAGTGCAGGTACATACCTAAGCATGTGCATTCTCTTCTACCTGAAGTTCCCACACAGAGAAAATAACATCTAATTTTGAGTTGCAAATTATGTCTAAATATCTGATTTTGCATTTGTGCTTCCTTTAGTGGAGTATTGGACAACCTTATTTCCCTAAGTCAGCAACTGATTGAAAGAGGTGAAAACAGGGGTTATGATATCTGTGAGAATAAGATTTGCTGAATTTTCCATCATTAATTAAAAAAATGTTCTAATGTGTTATTTCCTTTGGGATATAAGTTATGGAACATTATTCCTCTTATATAACGACATATTTCTCAATATAATTTATTTACCATCTTAAAATTATTAAGTCTTGACTATGTTTACTGATCAAAATTAGATAACAGGTGTACAAATGAATAAGATGTCACTCTGAACCTCAAGAACAATAAAGGAACTGTTAGCTCATTCTGTATTAATAGTCTGTTATGACAAAATATAGGAGATAATCAACTTACAAGAATGAAAGATTTTGAGGGGGAAATTTGTGCAGTAGAGGTGGGAAGTAAGGGACCCAGATTTGGGGAAATGACAAAAATCATGTACCTGGAAATCTAGACTTTGAAGTATACATCCTTGTCAATAAGAGATTCTTGGAACTGGGACAGGGATTTCAGCCAAATCATCCCTCAAAGAAAATTCATGTATCCTAGTCTGGTTGGGCATCTATAACAAAATCCCCCAAAATAGATATCTCAAGGCAACAGTTATTTATTTCTCATTTGTAAAAACTAGAAGTTCTAGGTGGATTCAAAGTCTAGTAAAGGCTTCCCTTAAGGCTTCTAAATGTTTTCTTCTGTTCCCCACATGTTGGGAACAGCAAAAATCTCTCTGGCACCTTTCTTAGAAGCTGTTAATTCCATTTATGAGAATTTCACTTCCACGAGCAAATCACCTACCCAAGGTCTTGGCTCCCAGTTTCATCATCATGGAGGTTAAGATTTCAAAGTATACTTGGGTGGAAGTGATCTAACAGTATCTTAGCTGAGGATTTCAACTAAGGAACAACAAAATGGAGATTTGCACTTGGATTTTGATGCAAATAATCGCTTATAATCATAGATAGTCCATGAGACTCTGTATGTTTGTTCATGTATCATGCATGTGTGTATTCTGGTGTCATTTTTGTAGTTACTAAGCTCTATGTCATGGCCTATACCACATAGATTACATAGTGCCACCAGTGACATTCAATGCACTTGACTGCCAGATTCGACAGTCACAAATACCCACACATATATTTTAGGCTTTCTCCTTTAATAAACATTTATTTTAAACATTAATAAAGACAATGGATTACTATTTTTACTCTATTATAATATTTCCCAAATAAGGTAAATAGTCACAATACTGTATATAATATGAAAGAATGTGACTAAACAGAGCTATGTGACCCAAATATTCGATGACTATGTTTTAGCTTTCCTGCTCACATCCAGGTGTCATGTACACATCTGGTTTGAACACAGATTCCCAAATGTACCCACTCAGGGGCTTCAGAAGTCTTTGGGAGGAAAACAAAATCTTCATTAGTCAGATAACCAATAGTTCCAATTCCCTTGCATTTATAGCCACTGACTTCAGAATAAAAATACTTGTTTGTGCCTTGGGTGAGTTATTTACTCTGTATGTACATTTACACAATTGCTTTGCTTTCCTCTGCCTTGGGGTGTGTTCTGTAAATGGGAGCAAGTGGTGTGTTATCTCTGAGTCAGTACAGATAGCGCCTAAAGCAGTGCCTGGAAAGTTACAAGCGCTCTCCCAGAGTTATGTGCCATCATCATCATTTCCAATAATGGAGTAATAATTCAAAAAAAATGAACAGGAAACAGTAGTTATTAAATAATGGTTATAAGATTAGTGAATAAGCAGGAGTTCTATAATATTTCTTTATTATTTTTGTTAAAGAAAAATCAATTAGTCTTATTGGGTTACTTTGCTAGGACTGCCACAATAAAGTACTTCAGGTTTAAGCTACAGAAATGAATTATGCCGTAATTCTGCACCCTAGGGATCCAAAGTTAAGATGTCTGCAGGGTTGGATCCACTGGGGAAGGGGGTGTGACAGTGTATATGTTCCAAGCTTCTTTCTAGCTCTCAATGGTTTGCTGGCATTCATGGTATTTCATGACTTCCTTAAAGCAACATCTTATTTTTTCGTTCATCTTTGAGTGTCCCTAGAGTTCAAGTTTCACTTTTGAGCAGTACAAAGTTTCTGCACTGACTTTAAGAGGGGAGGGCACACAATCCTGTTAGCAATATAGAGTTTTTAATGGCTCTAGACCTCTGGGCAAGTAGGGGAGGTGGATGGGGGGACTAGTTAGGAAGCCGTATTCCAAAAGCATACTGGAACATATAAAAGGAGTCTTGATGGAAGCCGAGCAAGGGGAGAGAGAGAGAGAGAGAGAGAGTAAAATAGTGAATGAAGTATCTGGAAATGTGGCTTATTGTTGGATGAAAAATGGGTTTGTCAGGGGTTGGGGATTTAGCTCAGTGGTAGAGCGCTTGCCTAGCAAGGGCAAGGCCTGGGGTTTGCTCTTCAGCTTAAAAAAAAAAAAGAAAAAGAAAAATGGGTTTGTCAGTCTTTGAACTATGACTTTAACCAATTGTGATCAGTAACTGAAGGATATGAAATTAGGGAGGTGACAGCATGTAGGGCTCTTACAAGCAATCAGAGCAGCTGTAAACGTGGCTGTGGAAATAGTAAGTGAGAAAGGATTTTGATATTTAGAACAGCTAAGTTAAAGATTTGGTTTGGTTCACTACAAATAGCAGGCAAACAAATGCCAGACTTAAAAATGACAACCATCATCTCCAAGTACCTTCACTTACTTTGTCTCTGTTCAGACTTCACTGTGTCAGGAGTCCCTGAATATCAGTAAAACTGTCCTTGGTTTTGCTTGGGACACCCATGATCTGCCTTCCTTTCTTCACTCTTATAAGTGAGGTCAAGAAAATAGCTATTGCTTGGGTGATTTTGACATGCAGAGGTCATTGATAAGCCTGTAACTCTCATCCACTGCCTGATTAGTGGGAGTGAGCTATAGGCTCTTGTATCTTAGCTGGGCCAGCTCTTGTCCTCATGTCTTGGAATGTGTTGAGCCCAGTGCTGACTTGTAGGGAATATGGAGCATGGAGAAGACATTTACACTCACTCCCTGGGGTTTGGTGGTTGGTTTATTGTCATGATGTAGATCACTGTAATGCAGATTCCATGATGTCTGAACAGAATAGCCATGCTGTACTCCAGTGTGCTTTGTCGTGTTACCCTGTTTCAGTTTCCTTAGAGAGCTCATATTTGCTTTACTTTCTTATCACCTCTGTCTGAATTTATGCACAGAATAAAACTTAACCAGCCCAGGCCCAAAGAATAATGTCTACCATTTCTATTTGCAATTTATCAGAAACAAAGAAATACTTCATTATGTTTACATGATTGTCAAGGTGACTGTGTACTAATTAATAATAACTTCACATTTAAAACATGAAGTATTTAGCAGAACCATGTTATTAAAATCTTTTATTTTGTAGAATGACTCTAGTACCTTATAAGACATGCTATACTAGGAAGTCACCCATCTGAACAGATAGACTCTATTACACTAAGCTCTTATGACCCCATGAAAAGTTCATGCAGAGAAAAAATTTGGGAATCTCTATCTATATAATAATTTAGTTTTCATATTATACAATTTTTAAAAATTCTTTACTTCATCATAAATGTCCCCTTCTTTTGGGTGTTTCTTTCTCCTTTTCTTTTCTATTAGTTCTTTGGGAGTTTTTGAGCAAGAATATTTTGGGAAACACAAATTGATCTTGAAGATTTGCTTTTCAAAAAAAAAAAGACCCAAAGTTGAGTGGACAGTCACATTATTTTAAGTTACTACAAAATTTTTTAATTTTCACAAGGAATTTTTGTAACATTGAATTAAAAAGTCACTGTGAAAGAAATAGAGAAAAGAAGAAGAATTGAAGGGGTAACTGACACCTTCACTACTCACAGGATTAGGAAGACCTGAGACAAGTCTACAGGATTTATGTCATTCGTGGTGACAGATGAACAGTTTTGGTAGGAAAGGGTAAGAAAGATGCAGAGGAAGAATGAAGTCCATAATCACTCAGCAGCTGTGACTTGCCAAGTGCCCTGGCTCCCTGGCTTTCCCAACCATAAAGGACAGAATAATGGAAGTCTGTAACCCACAAAGGCCATGTAATAAGTCATTTTGTGAACAAGTATTGGAATAGTTCCTAGTGTGCAGAAAACTCTGTCCTGTGCATATATTATTGAGCACTACCAACATGCTATATATTTTTAATTGTGCTTTTTCACATTTTACCTCCTTTTAAAATGTAGACTAAATAAAATTAACATCATTTATATGACACCTTAGTTATTATTTTAATTCTGAGATATTAGAAAATCTCCTATTTTAGGTCTACAGGCATTAAGGGAGCACTCATAACATGAATGATATAAACTATGTCCTCTTATCCTGAGCTGATGGTAGTTTCAATACCTCAGGCATCTGCTGACTTCCTTGCCTCTCCCAGACCCCCAGGACCAGGCATTTATAAGTCCCTTCTGTTCTGTGTTCTATGTATTCATCTATAAGCCTGTAAGACCTTTACTTAAAATAATTGTTTTCAGAGCTCATGATATGTTAGAGTGGTTTATTATATCAAAATCATAAAAATATAATTTGTGTGTGTTTAAAATACATTGATCAGTATGTATTTTTCATTAATACATATAATAATTTAACCTATATTGGAGCATTAACTTAAATGCTTATAAAAGACTTGCTACATATGATAGCAAGTCAGTTCTTACCACTAACATTTCCCATGGAAAAGTATTTGATACTTAAAGGCAATGGAAAAACAAGTTTTTAAAAAAGTATTTATTTCATTTTTTGATATTATATAATTTCCTCCTCTTTCCTTCCTTCCCTGAGCTGGAACTTACTTAAAGGTCCCCTCCCCAATTACTAGGTACAGTGAAAACTTCTAAAGGAGTGAATCAACCACCAATTATGACAACTCTGAACCACAGCAATGACCAACAGGAAAAATAACCCTAAGAGTGAAGTAGTGGCACTCATACTTTGGCAGAAAATAATGTTTTTAATAGCCCTCAGATGTTCATGGCTACTTATTATCACACACACACACACACACACACATACACAAACACACACACATATACATATATAGACATAAATAATTTTTTGAGACAGCGTTTCTCTGTGTAGTCCTGGCTGTCCTGAAACTTGCTCTGTAGATCAGGCTGGCCTCAAACTCAGAGATCAACCTGCCTCTGCCTCCCAAGTGCTGAGATTAAAGCATGCACTACCACTGCCTGACATTAAGATATATTTTAGACTAGGAAATAGTCTACTATTCAAATATTTTATCAAAGGGAGAGAATGTAACTATGGATAAATCCGACTCATCTATTTTGGCATATATTATTTAGTGTTTGCGTACATAATCTCTTAGCCAAAGTGGTAAAAACCCAATTCAGATACTATAAGGTAGATGGGCTACTTGTAATTTCCTGTCTGCCCACAGCAGGGCTCCTTTTGAAAGAAACTAAGAGTATTAAGCTCTATGTCAAATACTGTATTGAAAATATACCACTGATGTCAAGAACAAGCCTGGAATAAACAGTGATCCTTCAGTGTTAGAAACAAGTAGTATGACGTCCATACCAAACCCTTGGCTCTGCCGTAGGACATGAATACACTCATACAAATATCCAACATGGTAAGTCTGAGACAATAGTAAAACGAGGCAAATCATTCTGCAGCACAGAGTGACAGACGTTGCTGACACTCAGAAAGTGCCTTGGCTTTACAAATGACACCCTGTATCACTACTGGTATCTTCTCTATATATAACAATTTAGTGAGGGTTCCAATTATAGAATTATCTCAACATTCTGACACAATCTAATCTAGAGCACATTTCCTTTTAAAGACAATCTTCTCAAGCCCTCAAGTCATATAAGAAATTCATTGTAGACTGCTTTTGCTAAGTCATTCCATGGTTCCCAGCTTGTGTTGACACTGTCATTATGTTCCTGCAGGCTTTGGATAAAGGACACTGACATGAACGTTGTCTATTGAATGGTCAGATGAGGTATCATTGTTTTCATTTGCTTATGAGAAAACTCAAGTTGAAGGCTTAATCATCTTCCCTAAGTTTGTGTGAATAACAAGTGGTACAGCTGAACATCAAGTTAGGTTTGTTTTTCTCTTAGACAGTGGTCTATGAACAATAAGTTTATTTTTAAAAAAGTTTTTTATATAGGCATAATAGTAACATACATGCAAATCAAAACACATAAGATACACTTATGAATTTGCTTTCAGGATTAGTAATAGGGAGGCATGTTAGCTCTGATATGATGTCTCTTTCCTTATCCTTCAACCCCAAGAGGAACTAATATTATTCTTGTCACATTCTTCTGTATTTTCTTGACATAATTGAAAGGCATATAACTTTTACTGGGCAAAATACAGGTATAGCACAGAGAACTTTCTTCTGGCCATATGAGAACAATTTGCTCACTTAATATCCTGTCATTCCTGAATACATTAGTATATATTTCTTTAATAGAAGAAATGGGTGACTCCTAAGTGCTATGCAATCATCAAAATTATGAAAGTCTAACTGATACACAATTACAATCTAATGGCTGACTTTCATTCTGCCTTACAAATTATTGTAATGATGCCTTTTATAGTGACAGTGGTGACTTCCAATGCCATACTGCATGTAGGTTGTCTTTTTTTTTTTCCTGTTGGTTCTCAGTTTGTGTTTATGTTTCCTCATGACTAACTAACTTTGGCAGACAGATCACAACATGATCTCTTTGTTCATAATAAATACATTCCATTAGGTAGGGAGTGACTTCAGTTACTTCTAATACTGGCCACATTAATTTTGATAATATGATTAAAGTGGTATCCACCAGGATTCTGCTGTATAGTTATTTCTTCTCCTTTGTAATCAATGCCATTTTGTGTGGAATGTCTTCGAAGTTATGTATCCAGAATATTTCCCATGAAACTTTGTTAACTATATTAATACAGACACTGATAGCTTCCTTTATGTCAACTTATTATAATCCATCACTGATGATTTTGATGTTTAAATTGTTCTAGATTTGGCCTGGGGAGACTAATTCATGCTGAAGCCATTATCTTTTTAAAATGTTTCCAACCTTATTTTAGCTCTTCTTCTATTAATTTTTGGCCCAAAATTATGTTTAAAATTCTTCTCATACTGGGGTCTGAAACCATTTATCCCACAAGCCCTAGCTGCTTTTGCTAGAGAATGATATTATAAACCAAATCTGGATCTAAGTAGATTCATAGTTTGGGGTGTCACTGTTCCCAGGTTATCTCAGTGAGCAGAGCTGAGAATGTACAAATACCTTCTTCTTGAAGCTCAGGTTTGAATATGACAAGCAGGAACATGTCCACACCCCTCTGAATTAATTCTGGACACTCCTCTCTCCATTTACTCAATCTCCTTTATGGACATTATTCCATCCCACCTAGATGTTCAAGACAAGAAAATAGGCTGCTGCTTCTTCTCAGGGGCATAGTCCTTAACCCTGATCCTACAGAAGACTTGGATGTTCCTCATAAATTAATGCAGAGTGGACTATCTTGATTTTCATGGTGCAGGCAAGAATCTTCTAGACTGTTGTATGTAATATTTATTTAATTGATGTTAATGATGCATCCATTCATAACTGTAAGTCCATGCAAATTTAATTATCTTTCTTTTGAATATACATATTTGGGTTGTTTCGTGTCTCCTTTGTAGAATGTGTCACATCATGTGTGTATTTGTATACAGTTTTATGGTATTTGTAAATATGTGTATATATTCATTCATTCGTGTGTGTGTATGCCTGTGAAGTTCTATAGTGTGTTCCTCACTGTAGAATGAAGTGTTAAATGTTCTTACTAATAAAAACCCAGAGCCAAATATTGGGGTGAAAAGTTGAGAGATCAAAAAAACAGAAAGAAGCCAGCCAAGTTCTTACCCACTTAGAGATCCTCTGCCAAAGAGACCTACTTCCTGTATACCCACGCCTATATGCCTTTCTGTTCTGCCATCTCATTTCCTCTCTCCACCCAGCTACATCACTTCCTCTTCCAGCCCAGCTCTGTCATTTCCTGTCTGTCTGTACAGACCTCCAGACCTTTATGGTTAACTAGTGTTGGAACTTCAGGCATGATCCACCACACCTGGCTGTTTCCAGTGTGGCCTCAAAACTCATAGAGATTCAGACAGATTCTTGCCTCTGGAGTGATAGGATTAAAGGCATGTGCTACCACTGCCTGACCTCTATGTTTACTATAGTGGCTGGCTTTTCCCTCTGATTCTCAGATAAACTTTATTGGGGGACACAGATAAAATATCACTACACTTCACAGTCGAGTTTCTAGGTCATTAGTAACACTAATGTTTACATTTATAAGAAAACAATATATTTTTAAAAATGTCTCTTCCAACTTAGATTCTAGTCAATTCTGTATAAAAGTCTCCATTAATTCCTCCAGTTACCAAAAGTCTTGGCAGTATCAGATTATCTGTTTATAAATATAGGTGCTAAAACATCTAATTATTGACTTCATCAGCATGTTCCTTCCTTGTGGACATATTTAGGGATCTATTTGTATTATGATAGAAACATTTTGTTTATTTTAGAAATATCTTGGTTGTTCTTAGTTCTTTGTTCCTTAATATACAGTTTAGTATTAACTTTAGCATTAGCCCCTCAGCTTTCATGGAGAAAAGTTTTAGAAGTTTGATTGTTATATTGAATCTATAAATCAATTTTCATAAAATTGAAGTCCTGATCATTTCACAACTTTCTGTCCTTGAGCAACTTATTGCTCTCTACTTATATAGATTTTTTAAATATCTTTCAATAAACTTTTACATTTTATTTTAATGTTGGTTTATATATCTTTGGTTAATTTTATTCCTAGATATAAAATATCTCTCATTGATTTTAAATTATGTCTTTCAAGAAGTTACATGTTCTAAATCATAATTACTATTAAACATAAACATAACTGTTTTTCTCTGTATTACTCTTGTGTATCTAGTAAACTTGCTACATGTGCTCATAAATTCTAGTGTTTTATAGGAAAAAATCTATAAATATGAGTTGTATTTCTTGTTTGCCATTCTTCATATTTCTTATTTTTTTGGTTTTCATCATCTAACATCATAAAGTACTTTGTTTTTAGATAACAATATAACTAAGTAGCAATAGGAAGTATGCTTAACTTTTTATTTGCCCTTTTGAAATCCTTTCACAATTTCATATATGTATACAATGAAATTTAACCATCTAGATGAAAAGTCAACACATACTCACTACTAAATACCTACTGAGTTTAGGAAAAAAAAACAGTAATGCTAACTTTAATATAATAAAAACTTGATCATAACAAAAATATCACAAATCAAAATTAGTATAAGATAGTAACAGAAGTACTAAGAAGAAAATAAAACACCCTAAATGCCCATGTTAGAAAAGGCTGATAGAGTTGTAAGTATGTGTCTTAAGTCAAACTGAAATCAGTATAGCCAAACAAAAATTGAAGAAATCAAAGACAAGAACAAATAGCAATGATATAGAGAACTAAGATATTGTTAATAGGAAGGATGGATACATCCAAAAGAGTGTTTCTTTAAAGTTTAAAGAAACAGACAAAAGGCTATAGATATCAGAAAAAAGAAGAAGTCCAGAAAGTAATATTTAGTTTGATATATTCAGCAAGAAAATAAACAATTACTTAAAATCATTTTCAATGACATTGTCACTTCAGTGACATGCTATAAAACACATTTATGTTAAGAAATGAGAAATTAGAGGTTAATTAGAGGAACTTGTTCAGCAAAACTTTATTGTGGTGGAGGTCTCCAGGGTAACAGTTAGACTGCTAGGAGGATTCGCAGATCTCAGGTTTTCACCACGCTCCTTCCTGTCTATTGTCATCAACGGTCAGGAGCAGGAAGAGGTACAGGAAGGAAAGTTCAGGGGAAGACAGGAAGAACTTCCAAGGCCTCTTTCCCCATCACAGAAGACATATAAATATGTCCTTTAGAAATAAGCAGGAATGATGCACAGGAGGTTTGGAATACCACAGAATTGTCTCATATTATTCCATAAGGAAAAACGAAGTCCAGACAGTTTCAAGCTACATTCTACCCCAACTACTAACAGCAAATCACTCAAATCTACAAACTCTCTATAACTATTATCTCTGTGTCAGCATATGAGGGGCAATTTTCTTAAAATCCACAATAACTAAATCAAAGGATTTTCTTGCTCTGCATGTAGATTATTTCTAACAGCATTCATAAATGTCATTCTTACCTTCACAAACTAAAAAATAAAATAATATCAATAGATAAGATTAGTTCTTTCTTTGAAAAGAATTGTAAATTATAACTTCTATCACTCCTAGAACAGAAATGCCTCTATTTGTCTAGGTTAGTGAACCACGGTTTGTTGAGGTTACTTACAGGAGTGTGAGTGACTCACGGGAAGCTATATTACTGTAAAAATCCACCTTCTTGGTTAGTTTTTTATTTTTAAGATTTATTTTTATTTATTACGTATACAATGTTTTGCCTGCATGTGTGTCTGCAGGCCAGAAGAGGGCACCAGATCTCATTATAGATGGTTGTGAGACACCATGTGGTTGCTGGGAATTGAACTCAGAACCTTTGGAAGAGCAGCAAGTGCTCTTAACGCCCGAGCCATCTCTCCAGCCCCTTGGTTAGGTTTTTATTGCCATGAAGAAACACCATGACCACAGCAACTCTTACGAACAAAACATTTCCTTGAGGTGGCAGCTTACAGTTTCAGAGATTCAGTCCATAGTCATCATGACAAGGAGCGTAGTGGCAGGCAGACGTGGTGCTGGAGCTGACAGTGCTACATCTTGCAGGCAACAGGAAACCAACTGACTGTCACACTGAGGGAAGCTTGAGCAAAAGAGACCTTGTAGCCTGCCCCCAGCGTGACACACTTCCTCCAACAAGGTCACACCTTGTAATAATGCTACTTCCTTTGGGGGCTACTTTCTTTCAAACCACCACACCCCAACATGGACATTAGTTCAGGAGCACTGCATCCTTGGGGTTCCCAGTATGACTTGCTAGTAGGTTCTACCCAAGAGCCTCCCTTCCCCTGCAGTTGTTTAAGCTTTTTTGCACTTTGGGAGGAGGCTTTGTGCAGTTTATAACTTTTTCAGTTTCCTAAGACTTATAAATTTAATTAGATTTTTGAATCTTATGAGACACTCTTCTCTACAGGAGGAAATGGTTCAATTTGAAAAAATAACTATGCAACACTTTAATTAATTTTTTACTTTCACCTCATTTTATGGCCTTGCATATAAGGTCTTGCTCCAAAGATAATGTAGCTGCCCCTTTCTTTGAAAATAAGCTTCAGTCTCTCAAAATTCTGGCTACTCAAAAGTTTTGTTAGCATAGCCTATGATTACTAATACTTAGTATATTACAAACTGAAAAAAGAAAACTGTAATGTAATTATTTAGCTCCAGAAATTAACATTAATAAATTAGTCATTTATTAATATAAACATATAATTTTAAAATAAGTTTTTCCCAAACAAAGAAAAAGTTATTACATTGATTATACTTTTTTCCTAAATCTCAAAGAGTGGCTTAATAGAAGATCTGTATTTGTATTTTATATTTTACCGTATCACGTGTTCGAGTGTCTGCAAAACTCAGCTGTACATTTGTGAGAAAGAGGAGAAAAGAGAATGATCCCTTAACATTATGATGCTATGTTAATCCTGCTTATCCATGAGCATGGGAGATCTTTACATTTTCTGACATCTTCTTCAATTTCCTTTCCGAGGGACTTAAAGTTCTTGTCATATAGGTCCTTCACTTGCTTAGTTAGAGTAACCCCAAGGTATTTTATATCATTTGTGGCTATTGTAAAGGGTGATATATCTCTGATTTCCTTTTCAGCCTGTTTGTCTATTGTATATAGGAGGGCTACTGATTTTTTTGAGTTGATCTTGTATCCTGCTATGTTGCTGAAGGTGTTTGTATGTTGTATCAGCTCTTTGGTTGAATTTTTGGGGTCACTCATGTATACTATGTCATCTGCAAATAGGGAAAGCTTGACTTCTTCCTTTCCAATTTGTATCCCCTTAATCTCCTTATGTTGTCTTATTGTTGTGGCTAGAACTTCAAGTACTATATTGAATAAGTATGGGGAGAGGGGACAGCCTTGCCTTGTTCCTGATTTTAGTGGTATTGCTTTGAGTTTCTCTCCATTTAATTTGATGTTGGCTGTTGCCTTGCTGTAGATTGGCTTTATTATGTTTAGGTATGTTCCCTGTATTCCTGATTGCTTCAAGACCTTTATCATGAAGGGGTGTTGTGTAGTTAGAGTTTTCCTGCCTGGCCCAGTCAGGATAAATCTCTCTTACCCGCCAGTCCCACAGTCGCTCAGACCCAACCAAGAATGCACACAGAAACTTACATTGTTTACAAACTGTATGGCTGTGGCAGGCTTCTTGTTATCTACTTTTTCTATCTTAAATTAACCCATTTCTGTTAGTCTATACTTTGCCACATGGCTTGTGGCTTACCAGTGTCTTTACATGTTGCTTTTCATGGCGGCGGCTGGCGGTGTCTCTCTCCAGCCTTCTACTTCCCAGAATTCTCTTCTCTCTTGTCCCACCTATACTTCCTGCCTGGCCACTGGCCAACCAGAATTTTATTTACACAGAGCGATATCCACAGCACTTCCCCTTTTCTTTTTTTTTTTAAAGGAAGGTTTTAACTTTTACATAGTACAATTACATATAACAAAACAATTATCAAGCAAGAATTATAGTTACAATATTAAAGAAGATATCCTATCTATCTTATATTTATGAGTCTAAGGTTTTATATCTAATGTATCTTTTATCATAACTGAGGAAATTATAACTATCTAGTCTTCAACCACATCAAAGACCTCAGAAGGATATAATATTACCTGAGAACCGGGAGAAGGATGCAAGCAACTTTCGGGAGTCTTGCAGGGTAGACAGAGACAGCTGGCAGCCTGGACAGTCACCTAATGTTCCTTTGTAAAGTTGGGGCATTTGTCTTCAGCCCACAGGGCTAGAGTCTCTCGATCACTTCTCTCAGTGTCCTGTAGAATGTCTGGCAGTTTCCTCTGCGAAGCAGGAACCTGAAGGACCATTTTGTCAAGCAAAGTTCAGTGGTCACCTTTCTATGGGTCCTGCATGTCCAGTAGATCAAGCAGTCCAGGCAAGAACAGTTTCTTGCCCAAATGGCTATTATTGCCAAGGTGAAGATAAACTCCATATGAAGTGTCTTCAATGCCCATCCTCCTCTCTGAAGTAAATCAGTGCTGCCAGGAGCAGACATGTCTCACTGTCCAGAAAGTCTAAATTTTTAAAATATTTTAAATGCCATATTCTGTAGACCTTTGAAGTGTTTGAAGATTACCTGTCTATCTGAAATATATCTATGTATACCTAGAAAACTTAACATGACTATAAGTTTAACTATCATAGAAGACTAATTGATCTGTATTTCTTAATTATCCGTTACAATCTAAATGAGTTGCATAAACATAACACCTCAAACGAGAGTAGAAATATATATACAGTGTAACAAAATTAACTTTGTTTGTAATTAAGTTTGTATCAATAGACTAAAATCTATACCAATGTAAGACATTTTAAACAAGTTGTTGCTCTTTAGAAGTAAGTTCCTTAATCTACCCTTTCATCCTATTATATCTATATCATATGCCCCTTTTCTTCTTTAGAAAGAGATCGTGTTTATAATCAATCTACTTTAAAGAAAAATATTGGTTTTTCTCTGTCCCACACCAGAGGGCTCTTCTGATTTGGGACACAAGAATCTCTTAACCTTTTCTTTTAGCAATATGTCTGGGTTTAGAGAAGGAGTGAGCCAATTTTATCATCAAAGCCAGCTTGATAATTTTGGGAATGTGGGCGTAGTTTTTCTTACTACTTCCTGCTGGAGGTGGGCGCTGTATCTTATGGGGATACAAAGAAAATTTTAGGATTATGGAGTAGTCCATGAGGGTGAACCTCTGAGCCAGTTGCCTTAAAACCATTCTGGATGTCAGATCATCTGGGTCATGGTGTCTTCGGAGACCTTTTAGGTGGTCTTGGCTGATCAAACCTGATATATCTTAATCTGGAACAAATCCACAGCCTCTGGCTTTCTGTGGAAACAAAAGCAGAGACTCTTTTCCAAAGCAACATATCCTTATATCCAAATTTTAGAGTCAAGGTACCTTTAAAATTTACATATTTGTTTAACTCAACAGTTTTTACGATCAAATCTTTTTCTGTAGTTAAAAATCCAAAAGATAACATAAACCAGATTCTCTGTGTAATATCCATCTTTGTAAGATTGAAACGCCGCTGTGGCTGCTGGCTCCGCCCACCTCAGCTTTCCAACATGGCAGTGGTACAGTTTACTGCCAGCTCTGGGTCTGGAGCCATGTGTACTATCAACTATAAGAAGCAGTTCTATCAAAGCAGCGCATAGCCCAGAAACTTTTCTTTAAATTTTTTTTTAAACTAGCAAAGGCTAAATCTACCATGCAGCAGAGTAAAGTGCTGCTTGCAGACTCCTCATTCCCACCATACTGCAGGTCAGATGCACCCACCAGGAACCCGCCATAGTAGCTCAAACCCACAGGATGCTGCTAACTTGAGAGAGACAGTTAGGAAGCTGTTTTTAGCTCTGTTTTAGAATCTTTTTTCTCAGGTTTTAGGTGGAAATTCTTGCCAACACATTGGGCGCCATTTGTAGTTAGAGTTTTCCTGCCTGGCCCAGTCAGGACAAATCTCTCTTACCCGCCAGTCCCACAGTCGCTCAGACCCAACCAAGAATGCACACAGAAACTTACATTGTTTACAAACTGTATGGCTGTGGCAGGCTTCTTGTTATCTACTTTTTCTATCTTAAATTAACCCATTTCTGTTAGTCTATACTTTGCCACATGGCTTGTGGCTTACCAGTGTCTTTACATGTTGCTTTTCATGGCGGCGGCTGGCGGTGTCTCTCTCCAGCCTTCTACTTCCCAGAATTCTCTTCTCTCTTGTCCCACCTATACTTCCTGCCTGGCCACTGGCCAACCAGAATTTTATTTACACAGAGCGATATCCACAGCAGTGTTGGATTTTGTCAAATGCCTTTTCTGCGTCTAGTGAGATGATAATTTTTTTTTAAAGTTTCTTTATATGGTGTATTACATTGATGGACTTTTGTATGTTGAACCACCCTTGCATTCCTGGGATGAAGCCTACTTGATCATGGTGGATAATTGTTTGATGTGTTCTTGGAGTCTGTTTGCCAGTATTTTATTGAGTATTTTTGCATCAATGTTCATGAACTTCTCTTCTTTGGGGTTTACTGCTGTGGTATTATCTATTGCCTGTGTTTTCGAGGGTGTATCTGACTTCCTTAGGTTGGAATTTTCCTTTTAGTGTTTTCTGTAGGGCTGGGTTTCTGGATAAGTATTGTTTAAATCTGGCTTTGTCTTGGAAGGTCTTGTTCACTCCATCTATGATGATTGAAAGTTTTGCTGGGTATATTAGTCTAGGCTGGCATCCATGGTCTCTTAGTGTCTGCATTATATCTGTTCAGGTCCTTCTGGCTTTCAAAGTCTCCATTGAGAAATCGGGTGTTATTCTGATGGGTTTGCCTTAATAAGTCACTTGGCCTTTTTCCTTTGCTGCCCTTAATATTCTTTCTTTATTCTGTACGTTTAGTTGTTTAATTATTATGTGGCAAGGGGACTTTTTTTGGGGGGGTCTAGTCTGTTTGGTGTTCTATAGGTTTCTTGTATCTTCATAGGCATTTCCTTCTTTAAGTTGGGAAAGTTTTCTTCTCTGATCTTGTTAAATATATTTCCTGTGCCTTTGAGTTGGTATTCTTCTCCTTCCTCTATCCCTATTATTTGTAGGTTTGGTCTTTTCATGGTGTCCCAAATTTCTTGGACATTTTTCGTCATGACTTTGTTGGCTTTAGTGTTTTCTTTGACTCATGAATCTATTTCTTCTACTGTATCTTCAACACCAGAGATCCTCTCTTCTAGTTCTTGCATTATGTTGGTTATACATACTTGCCTCTGAAGTTCCTGTTTGTTTACTCAGATTTTATATTTCCATCATTCCCACTGCTTGTGTCTTCTTCATTTTTTCTATTTCCCTTTTCAGGTCTTGGACTGTTTTCCTCATCTGTTTCATTGCTTTTTCATGATTTTCTTTCAGGGACTTATTGTTTTCTTCTGCTTTATTTGTCCTTTCCTCTAGTTTTTTTTTTTTGTAGTGTTCTTCCCATTTTTTTGTTTGTCTGTTCCTCTGCTTCATTTTTGATTTCTTCTATATAAGGCTCTAACCTCTTCATGATGTTATTTATTAGGTTGCTTTCTTCTGCTTCTTCCATTCTGTGATGTTCAGGTCTAGCTGTTGGAGAAGGGCTAGGTTCTGGTGATGCTGTATTGCTCTTTATTTTGTTGTATGTACTTCTGCCTTGGCGTCTGCCCATCTCCTGGTGGATTCATTTTCAGTCTTAGCGCACTTGGTCCAGACAGAGCTGACAGATTTAGGGAGCCTCTCTCTGGTCCAGATGGAAGCCCTGGGCTGGATGGGAGCTGAGGGGCTGGACTCTGAGTCTCAGGAAGTCCCTGGTGTCTCCTTATCTTGTCCAGATGGGAGCTCTGGTCCAGATGGGAGTTCTGGGGCAGGATGGAAGCTGGGGGCTGGTTTCTAAGTCTTAGGAAGTTCCTGATGTCTCAGACCAATGCCTCTGGTCCAGATGGGACTTCTGGGGCAGGATGGGAGCTGGAGGATGGTTTCTTAATCTCCAGAAGTGGCTGGGGTCTCAGGCCGATGGGTGTGGGGGCAGGGCATGGAGATTGTAGGGTCTGCGGGGGTCTTGGAGAAGGGGAACCTTCCTGCAGGGCCTGCCAAATGGCCTGAAACTGGGGCCAAGTTGGGCAGGTCTTCCTTGGAATGGCTGGTGCCCAGGGCTGGGACCTAGGTGTGACCTTTCGGTGTGACCCCAGGCACTCACCGCTGGTCCAGATGGGAGTTCCGGGGAAGGATGGAAGCTGGGGGCTGGTTTCTAAGTCTTAGGAAGTGGCTGGGGTCTCAGACTGATCTATTTCTATATTATATCACATGTATGTATGTATATATATACATATATGTATATATCATGCAAATATACACATAGTATATTTACCAATCATAATATTTCTGACTGAGGCTGCCTTTCTTGGACCATTTTCTTTTTATGGGATATCTTTTATAATTTTATTGTTGAAGAAACTATGATTATTTTTAAATGTGTTTATTTTTGTTCTTCATTTGAGAAATACAATTTCACATTACCTACTTTTAGGTTTATGATCATATTAATTCAGTGCTTTGACAATATTATTTCACAGGTTTCTCTAGTTGGTCGATGCTGTTGACAATCATCTACGCATAGTTCCTTTATTGATCAATGATTTTCTCTGTACACATTTAAGATGTTTCTACATTGGGTGCTCTAATTTTACTGTGGCATATTGTTCGTGGATTTGCTATTCTGTATTCTTCTTATTTCCACTGTATTCATATTTTCATCAGTCCTCCAGTTATATTAGTTGTTTCTTTAAAACAATGAAATTGTCATAGTTGACTGTGTGATGCGATTTTGCTTGTACAAAGTTATGATTCATTACAGAAAACGGTGAACTTTCAATGCAGAAACGATTACTATGAGTTCTGATTTTCTGCCACGTCACATCACTGCTCATTTCACACGGTTCTCCTTAATTACATGGCCAGTGTCTAATGTTCCACAGGTCTCCACATCACTTTGCATGATGTGTGTTTCGAATGCTCTTGTCTCCCTTCTACTAATGACTGAAGAACAGACACATTCACTTGAATATTGGTTAATTTTCCAGGCTTTGGCTAAATAGCTGCCCTTTCAAAACCCCAAAGCCACTTACAAAGTAGATGTCGAGAGAGCTCAGGACCTTTGCACTTTAACTATTTCCCTTTATCCTTGGATGGGATTCTGATTGACAGCCATCAGTGCCAAGTTTGTCTTTTGAAGGTCTTTTGTTGTGTGTGTTCCCATCTGTTGCCCATGGTTTTCAGCAGTGGTTGCCACATATGTTAAAGGGTATATTTTAGAAAGTGAAAGTAACACTGAGCCTTTTCTGAGAGATTTTAGATTGGAACAGAGCATAATATTTTAGTAAAAATTAGTATGTAATTTTGTCACTCTCAGGATAGACGGTGTATCAGTTACTTTTAAATTGCTCTAATAAAACACCATGATGGAGAAAAGTCAAAGAAGGCAGGGCTTATTTGGGCTTATGGTTCCAGAGAGATAAATGTCCATCACTATCACAGAGAAGTGACATGGTGGCAGGGGTGGTGGCTGGAGTAGGAAACCCGAGAGCTCACATCTTGGACTAAAACCACAAAGCATAGAGAGTGAGTTGGGAATGGCTTGAGTCTTTAAACTTCCCAAACCTGCCCCAGTGACACACTTCCTCCTGAGGGCCATACCCTCTAAAGCTCCCAAAGAGTACTGCCAGCTTGGAACTAAGGGTTCAAACACCTAACATTATGGAGACATCTCATTCAATCAGCCAGATTCAGCTTCCTGACTACTAAAGGCTTGAGGCTATATCATAATGCAAAGTGCATTTAGTCCAGCTTCAAAAGTCCCCAATGTCTTTCACAGTCTGGACATTGTTTTAAAGTTCAAAGTGTCTTCTGAGACTCAAGGTAATCTCTTAATAGTAATCCCTTGTAAAATCAAAAAGCAAATTGCACTCTACCAACATTTAATGATGTTGTGGAATATTTGTTTACACTGTGTGAAGACGTGACATTGTGATTGGTTTAATAAAAAGCCAAATGTCCAATAGCTAGGCAAGAGAGATAGGTGGGTCTTCTGGGAAAAAGTGGGAAACTCTGGAAGAATCTAGGCATGCAAGGGAGAGTTCAAATCAGCCAAACAGATTGAAAGAAAGGTAAGAAGCTGTGTGGCAGAATGTAGATTAATAAAAGCAGGTTAATTTAAGTTATAAGAACTCACTGGGAATAAGCCTAAGCTAAAGGCAAAACTTTCATAATTAATGTCTTCCTGTCATTTTGGGAGAGATGGTGGTCCCGCAAAGGAAAGTCCAACTAAATTTGAGAAAGATTACTACACATGGCGTATAATATATATTACCATCCAAAGGAGAGGAACGAGAGGACAGTGAAGAAATAAGATCAAAACAAAGCAGGAAAACTGCAAACCCTGTAGCACCATGTCTGATGCCAAAGAGGTTAGAGGGGCCTGCCCCCAACACACTTCCCTCTTTAGAGCTGGCTCCACTCCCTGCTTTCAGTTCTTCTTAGTAGATATCCTAGACTCTGGCATCTTCAGCATCTTGATGTCTTCACTGAAGCCTAGTCTTTCTTTCAAAGCTTTACCTAACAGCCTTTCAGGTCCTCTGGCCCTCTCAGGGATTTCATGCAGGGATACTCCTGTCACAGGTTGACTGGTCTCAGTGAAACTGTGGAAGAAGATTCTATGACCCCCTTACTCTTATCTTTCATGACTATACAGCAAGCACTATGTAGAAAATACTGCCATGTTTTACAACCAGCTTGGGGTCGACCCTGGACCCTTGAATCACATTAACAGCATCTGTTGATTGCAGCTTTCCAGGGACAGACAATACCATATAATCTTTACAAGTTGGAAGCTTAGCTGGTGGGGCCTTCCAGTGAGGGCACCCTTTTGTGTATTCCTGTTCCAAGCCTGTGACCTCGCCATATGACAATAATACCCTTAGGTATTATAGCCTCTCTTGCAGCAAACGTCTTGGCTGAAACATGAAGCTTGTCAGTGTTCTTTTCCTCTCCAAATTCTCCAGTTTGTATTTCTTTTCCCCTCCATTGTCCACATTGCTTTCAGCACTCTTGTCTTTCAGGCTCTACTAGGATGGCCTCTTAAGCTGTGTTTACAGCATTCAACTGCTTTCCTGGTCCAAATTTTCAATGTCTTCCACATTCCTCCAAAAAACACGATCAGATTCTTTACAACAAGAGTCTACTCCCGGTACCAATTTCTGTATTAGTTACTTTTCTATTCCTGTGCTGAAATACCATACCAAGGCAGCATGTAGAAGGCAGGGTTGATTTGGGCTTATTATTCCAGATGGATAAGAATCTATGATGGCAAAGAGGACCCCTGGCAGCTGTGGCAGGAATCTAAGGGCTTACATCTTCAAACTGTGAGCTCCAAGCAAAAAGAGTGAACCCAGAGTAGCTCATGTCTTCGAACTCTCAAAGCCCACCTCAGTGGCTTACTTCCTACAGAAAGGCCATGCCATTTAAGCCTAATCAAATACTGTGACCAACTGGAGACCCAGTAATCAAATGCCCGAGACTATGGAGGATATCTCATTCAACCACACCAAATGTGTTTTGATCTTATTAACCATTTACTCTCCCTTCTAGGTCCCTACCACCTTAACATTATGCCTTCTTTTCATAATCCAGTAAGTTCAGTAAGTACTGTTCATAAGTGTCTGGATGTAGGGCCTTCCACAGAGTATGGGCAGTCTACTAGGGGCCACTTCCCTGAGGAGAACTGGCTTTCCCTGCCCACTGGACTTCAACTGCTAACACTCATCAGTGATGCTGGAATTTTCACTGGCTTGAAATTGTGCAAGTCTTGTGCACAAGTCATACTCCCTGGGAGATCATGAGTACAATGTCCCTGTCATGTCTAGAAGATGTTGTTTCACTGCAGTTTTCCAAGGTATCTGGTTCATACTCTTTTCATGTCCTCTTTGCAGTGTCTCCTGAGGGGTGTGTGTGTGTGTGTGTGTGTGTGTGTGTGTGTGTGTGTGTGTGTGTGTGTGATATAGATGCCCCATTTAGAGCTAAGTACTCTATACTTACTCATTCTCTGCATTCAAACTAGACTGTGAGTGTATATGACTGTTCTTCATTGCAAAAGGAAGCTTTTCTTATGAGGGTTGAGATCTGCACTAATATGTATAAAGATACGTTTTTTAGAAGGCAGTTGGATACTAAATCTGTTTAACAAAGTAATAGTAGTATGCTCTGTCCTAGGGTCTATAACCACCCTAGTCAAGGGTTGTTGGCTGAATTTGAGTATTGGGCATGTATACTAATCTGTAGAGTATGTCTTAAAGCCAACCAGAAAGTGATTACTTAACCTCCATAACATTCATGCTACTGTTGAACATACATACTCTCCCAAAATGATCACCATAACACTAAGGTTTTTACTGCCTTGAAAAAAACACATTTAAAATATCCTGTATATTTTTAACTAACAAGAATAATTTATTTAATCAAATAGAGCAGTATAACAAAATATCACTTGAAACTGTTTAGTGGATTTAATAGATTATAGCCCAACATAAATAATGGCTTATATGTATTGGGGAGCATTTTGTTTACTTAAAGTTTGTTCATTTATACTAAATTTCCATAAAGAATTTCATGTTAAAACATCATTTAAAGATGAGTCTTGATATTATTTACTATATAAAGTTAATACAAATAGAAATAGTATAAAAGTATAGTATATGATATAGTACATGAAGTATATTCCATGACAGTTTTCTAAGTGCTTATATTTAGATTTGAAGTATGTGATGGCAAACAAAAAAATCCTAAGAAAATAAAATGACCAGGGCAGAAACCCGCTATTGCAGCTGAATTTCGTCTCCTGGTATCCATTTATATCCTCTGCAACCTCAAGACATGGAGTTACAAAGCTATCCCTTCTCTCTCATAGAATGAAAAGATTGACATTTTGTTCAGAACCAGACAAGATAATGGGAAGCAGATCATGATAGAGCTCCTGAAGAGTAGATGATCACAGATTTACATTTTAGATGAGATTTTTATGAGAATGATTTTAAATGGGTCTCTAGTAGAAAATCCTAACAAATGCTCATCCGTCTTTTTTGACCTTGGCTAATGCCCCTGCTCAGCTGGGGACTCTCATGGTAATGTGATAATAGTGTATTCTGAGTGCCAGCCCAGCTTTGAAACAGTGCTATTCTCTTTTGAAAGCTCAAAGCTGCTTTCATCTGAGTACTATTGATTAAGAAATTATTCTTTCAAATAAAGCAGAGAAGAAAAGAAAAGAAAAATGGGCATGTTCCATAAGGGGTTTAGCATGGAAAAAGTTGAATTTAAAAGAGAACAACCCTCACCCCATTTTCTTTACTTTTAATGCACTTATATTAAAAAGTGGAAGAACTATTGTTCTTGACTTTTTTTTCAGTCATCACCACCTATTTCTGAATTCATGTAATTTGCATTTATTAATGATTGCAGCAAAGGGCATTTTGGGCCTTTTGCATAATTAATCATAACTTTCCAGTGACTCATCTCAGAGGACCAGGAGAGGATCAGTATATACAATTTATAGCCGAAAAGTTGGGACTAGACTCTTAATCTCTGCTTTTCTCACTAGTTCATGGCACGAGGTTGGAGGCTTATCCTAGACCTTGATTTCACAGTTTTGAACTTGAGTTATAGCTGCCCTCTGCATCTACCCAGCAGAAGAATGGCTTTAAGGTGTTTAAAAGTGCTTTCAGACATAATAAAACAAAATATACTGATCAAATACTAAGGTTGACTAATTTCCAGGACAGCACAAATAAGCATTACAAGCCTCTTCGTGTTCAGCTGTATTCCCTGTTATGGTTACTTTCAAACACTGGTTAGCGATAGATTATTTGAAACCCTTCAAAGAATAAATGATTAGTCTTAAAAACATCACCCATAGAAGAGATTTAGTTCCAGTCTAGCTTTAACCATCTTAAAATGAAATTGAATTTGGTATTTTCTATAGTACATTCTCAATGCAAAGGCAGATACAGAATAAGAATTAGAGACTTAATTCTCACCATTGAATTTAAGAGAAAGAAAAACTAGCATTCTCATTTCTTGCAGAATCGCCTTGAAAAACCTTACAATTGGTAGGTTTCTCTCTGTCTCTTGGAGATGTATATAAATCTTATTTTCTGAGAGAAAGGGGCTGTTTGCTCACTTGAAAACCAGCAGTGTTTGTCTGGGACCTGGGATTCATCCTTGGGAAATGTGATCATCAAGGAAGATCTGTTGACGGCCTCGCATAGGTAATTGAACACCTGCAATTGGGTTGAGCATCACTCATGTTGCTGGTCTTGGAAGTCATAGCTTGTATCCCTCAAAGCCAGATTTGGCCACTGGTCCTTGACAAGCCATGAACAGCAGAGACAGATAGTGAAAAGCAGTGAAAGGGAATGGGTACAAAGATCTAGTGAACATCCAAGTTCTCCTTCAGCATCCTAACCTGAAGGTAAGGTTTTCACTGACACCTTCGGCTTGCCTTAGCAACCTGGGCAAGATGTGGTCCCTACCCCATTGTGAGATCAGCCTCTACGAAGATCAGCCAACTGGCAGTATTTCCTGAGCCAAGTTCCTCCTCTGGGTGCCCCCCCCCCCCACTCAGGGCTTCAGCCATTTCCTCTCCCAGCAGGAAGCTCTTAGGGGAAATTCTAATTTCCAAGGAAATTAGACAATTGTTAGACAGTTAGACTAATCTCAATCACTGATTGGTGCAGAGTATAAATGTTTCTGAAATAAATATATTCATTCTTGACAGACAGACTAATTACACCCAGACATGCCTCAAATGGGACAGGCTTTTTTGCTGCCATCCAAATACCTTTTAGGAAGAAGGTGTGAGTTTTTCAAAGGTATGAAGGAAAGTTGCAGGAAAGAGCCCAGCTTTCACTGACCCTTCTGCAAGGCTGATTGATTCATTAGCATTTCAGTAGTGTGGAGGGGTTGGACTATTGCAGATCTAGAACCAAATTATCTTGAGTGCATTATTAATCTCTTTAATAGGCTTTGTTGCTTCCTCTGGACATGACTCAATTTCTGAACACTAGGGGAATCTTTTAGAATGTGTGAGCAGACCTCCAGTCTCCACCTAACCAAGGGGCTAAGAATACTATGGAATGGCATCTGAAGCTCATAGCAGAGTTTTCCCAGGTTGTTGTAATGTGTGTGAATGGAAGTTTCTGGGGGAAGAATGGCACCTTCATCTGAACCCTGTGAGCTTCATTTCCTGACTAGAACAATGATTAGGGAAGAGGCTGGAATGCCACAGGTGCAGAGCCTAATTACATTTTATCCTGGACTTATATTTAGCCCCTAAATAGCTAACCCTGTCTACCTAGGTGTCGGATCTAACATCCTGTAATTAATAGATAAAAAAACCTTTTGGGTTATTAATGTAACAAAACCATGGTTCCCACAAATCAAATGGCTAGGAACACCAACCAGTAGGTAACATCCAAGGCTGTTCCCTTTCCCACATGTGCTTTAACCAACCTGCTTAATGCTTTTGAAAAGTGCCTTAATTTACAACTACTTTATCAAATGGTCACCACGTTGGGATCGGGGCTAATTTAAATCCATGTTTCTAGGCCATGGTCACTTAGGAATAAACTCATATCCCTTTGAGGTAAGAGCTGTATTTTTGTATCAACAAAGGCACAATGGGAACATGAATAAATTTTGGGGTTTTGCAGGAAATAAGCAGTAGGATTTACTCCTTCATTCATGTCTGGGACACGGAATAGGAATGTGAACTCACTGTGATAGTATTTATTTATTTTATCCTTAAATTCACCATTTTCTCCTGAGTGAGTACATACCATGTTTGTCCTTCTGAGCCTGGGTTACTTCACTCAGGATGATTTTTTTCTAGATCCATCCATTTGCCTGCAAACCTCATGATGTCATTGTTTTTCTCTGCTGAGTAGTACTCCATTGTGTATACTAGATATAAAACAAAGATGACTAGATTGCTACCTAACTCCAGGGAGGCTACCTAGAAAATGGGACCCTAGGAAAGACACAGGGATCACCCAATGACAGAGAAATGGATGAGATCTACATGAACAACCTAGACGACAGTGGGAGTAATGAAGGGCAAGGTTTGAGGGAAAGAAATCTTAGGAGAGCATGAGATCCCAGCTGGATCAAGAACAGAAAGGGAGAATGAGGAATAACAGACCATGATAAATGATGACCACATGAGAACAGGAATAGGCAGAGTGCGGGAGAGGTCCCCAGAAATCCACAATGATACATCCTCTGTAGACTGCTGGCAATGGTTGAGAGAAAGCCTGATCTGACCTAGTCTGGTGATCAGATGACTAAACACCCTAACAGTTGTCTTGGAACTCTCATCCAATAACTGATGGAAGTGGATGCAGAGATCCTCAGCCAGGCCCCAGGTGGAGCTCCAGGTGTCCAATTGTCCAGAAAGAAGAGGGACTGTAAGAGTGTGAATTGTTGAGACTAACAATTGGAAAAGATTGGAAAAGCACAGGGACAAATAGCCAAACGAATGGAAGCACATGAATTATGAACCAAAGGCTGTGCAGCCCCCAGCTGGATCAGGCCCTCTAGATAAGTGAGACAATTGAATAGCTTGAAGTGCTTGGGAGGCATCCAAGCAGTGGGACCGGGACCTGTCCTTAGTGCATGAGCTGGCTGTTTGGAACCTTGGACTTACACAGGGACACTTTGCTCAGCCTGGAGGGAGGGGACTGGACCTGCCTGTACTGAATCCGCCAGGTTTAAATGAATCCCCAGAGGAGTCTTGGACCTGGAGGAGATGGGAATGGAGGGGAGGGGATGGGGGGGAAGGTGGGGGTGAGCGTGGGAAGGGGGAGGACATGGGAACCCATGGCTAATGTGTAAAATTAAAATACAAATATAATAATAAAAAATAAATGCTACAAAAATAACATCAAGGAAAAAATAAAAAAATAAATGCTTTCCTTGATAAGAAAAAAAAAAACTCACCATTTTCTTCCATTATCTCCCTTTAACAATAACAAAAAGATACAAACTCAACTGCATTCAATTCCTGAGTTATCTTGACAAATTATCCTCTTCCTGATAGGGGTGTATGTGTGTGTGTGTGTGTGTGTGTGTGTGTGTGTGTGTGTGTGTGTGTGTGTGTGTGTGTGTGTGTGTGTGTGTGTGTGTGTGTATGTGTGAAATCCTAAGAAAAATCTGCTGTATTTACCACAAAAGAAAGAGTTATTTCTGGTTTTCAGGTTGAAAAGGCAAAGCTTCATGATAGGAAACCTTAATATGACAGAGTATGTGCAGCCAGGGTCCAAATTTCATCAAAAATAGGAGATAGAGAGACAAGGTGCAGCCTCAGCAGAAGCAGTCTCTACCAGTCACATCCTGCTTCCCTTCATCACACACACAGTGCTGTTTGCTGACTGTTTCCATTCACGGAAGTCGCTAGCTGTGAAAACTCTTCTTTCAGATCTAATTAAAAACTGTGTCTATCTTGAAGGATTTTTAGGAAGAACTTAACAGAGAACTGCTGGTTTATGGGGCTGTGAAGTGGAATTTGCACTCACTTGCGCTGTGGTGAACTCAACTCATTCAGAGCTGAAAGCTTTGTACACAGACCCTGTCTGACACCAGTTATGTGTGCACTGTAACAGCAAGTAAAAATGTTTTCTTAGATTTCGTGGCTGTTTATCAATCCCCATAAGATGGCAAGGTAGGACAAGTTAGCAAGAAATATTTTAGCCAGAGAAGTCAATTAGCCTCATTTTATTACACTGCTAATAGTGTGTTACTCATCTTCACTCATCCTGGAAGGTCAGGAGATAGAGGGGATGAGAGGAAAGCCTTGTTCAAAGCCTTCCATGAAGCAGACATTCTGTTGGAGTCTCATTTAGAGAATTTGGGGATGTGAAGGACATTCATAGAAGAAAGTTGTAAAAAGAGACAACGGGCAGAAGTCCAGGTGTTGGCTGGGTTTTCGGCTTTCCCAGGAGGACTATCACTTTCCCAGGAGGACTTTGACCACCTGTGTCCAAATAACTAAAAACTAAACAAGGGCTTCTCAGCAAATTGGAGAGAGCAACAAGAAGCCCAAAGAGCCCCAGATACACAAAGTAATCTCCTCAATGTATTAAATACACTATTAAATACATACTACCACAAATTCTCAAAAGTTAAACACAAAGAGAAAAACTTTGTAAACAGCAAGGAAATGTGACCAGTTATTTACCAGGAGCTCTTCATTAGACCTTCAGCAGATGTCTTTGGACAAACCTGAGAGAACAGAGGAGTGTGAAATGATAGTCCAACTTGTGACAATAAGGAAAATGCCAAGTATGGTAATCTGAATATATTTGGCCCCCATAAGCTCATAGAGAGTGGCACTGTTGGGAGGTGTGGCCTTGTTGAAGTAGGTGTGGCCTTGTTGAAGGAAGTGTGTCACTGTGGGGGTGGGCTTTGAGGTCTCTTTTGTTTAAGCTTTGCTCAGTATCACAGCCCGCTTCCTGTTGCCTTCTGATCAAGATGTAGCCAGCACCAGGTCTACCTGCATGCCACCAGGCTCCCCACCATGACAACAATGGACTGAACCTCTGAACTGTAAGTGAGGCACCAGAATTAAATGTTTTCCTTTATAAGACTTGCTGTGGTCATGATATTTTTTTCATAGCAATAGAAACCCTAAGTAAGACACCGAGAAAGAGCACAGTCCAGGAAATCTGCCCTTCAGAAATGAAGAGGCAATAAACACTGTTCCAGACCAAAAAACAAGGGTAAGGAATTCATCACCACTGGACCTGGCAAAGAAAGAAAGCTAACAGGAGTTGTTTGCATTGAAATTAAAAACTGCCAGCATGAAAATATTAAACCTTTTAAAAGACAAAATATAGTCAAATGCATAATATTTTAATACTATAGAAATGACACAAATTGTTTTAGCTTTAATATAAAAATGAGACAAAATGTTCAGATATGTGTCTGTTTTAAGGGCATCTCCAAAATCTGCATGAATGTTGATGGTGCAGCTGATGTGGTAAGCATAATAGGCATGGTTGTAATTATGGAACCTGTACAAAATAAGATTGAAGAGTGTGTGCATGTGCATGCATGCGTGCATGTGTGCGTGTGCATGCGTGCACACGTGTGCGCCCTTATGTGTCTAAGATGAGAGACTGAGCATGGCAGTTGCTCTTGTAGTTGTTTCTAGTGATGATGGTTCTCGTGCACTTGCTTTAACATCTTGAAAGATTCTGCAGTTTACAAAACTAAAGCCCAAAGCACTATTTAAATATGCTTGTAAGCTTTCACAAATGTACAGGTAGTTAAGAAGGAGCCTAGGAAAGAAAACTGACCACACTAATAGAAAACAAAAGACATTTGTTACCCTCTGAGTCTTACCTCCATACCTCTCCACATATTGCCTGGGAAAACTTGTAGATATTTTCTCATTAGTTTTTGATTTGTGCACTATATATTCTCCTTTGCTGCCTTTGTGAGTTCATGAGGAATATAAAACTATACTTCCTTGGGCACAGTTTTCTCCAGCAAGAAGGCTAGGGACAATTTTTAATAAAACTGTCATTCAGATTCATGAGTGGTGCCTGCTGCTTGCAGCATTTCCAGGAGCAGGTCCTTCTCCGCAGGAAATACTGAGAGCATCAAAGTTTGTATGGCACATCCTGATATTAGAAACATGCTTACAGGCAGCTCCCTAGTCCTGACTCTGTGACAGTCTCTGTGTGAAATCTTATAGTATAAAATCCCATTTTCTTTTTCTTTTTCTTTTCTTTTTTTGTTTTTTTGAGACAGGGTTTCTCTGTGTAGTTTTGCGCCTTTCCTGGAACTCGCTTTGGAGACCAGGCTGGCCTTGAACTCACAGAGATCCGCCTGCCTCTGCCTCCTGAGTGCTGGGATTAAAGGTGTGCGCCACCACCGCCCGGCCATTTTCTTGATAATATTGATACACAGAAAATAAGCCCCTGTTACTGTCTTCACTCTAGACTCATTTTCTCCCTAAAGCAGTGGTCCTTTCTTCTGTCTGATACACATGGGTCATCTAAAGGGAAATGTATACAGTACCTGACCCTTCTTTGTCATATCCTCCTCTCTTGTCTACAAGCCAACTCGGGTCTGGGAAGGTTGCCAGGCACTGGCAGATGAAACAAAGGAGTAAGGCTGTTAGGTAATCTTGTAGCATGAAACAAACTTGTAATGACATTGAAGCATACATTCAATTATCAATCTTCCCACAAAGTTAGCAATTGCATGATATTTTCGTTCTTTATTAAAAAGCTTCACATTTGTTTGTGCATGTTTGCATGTATACACAATGGCACACATGTGTAGGTCAAAGAACAGAGTGAGTCCTACTCTTCTACCAAATAGATTCCACATCATCATTCAGGCTTGGCAGCAAGCACCTTTACTCAATGAGCTCTCCTACCAGTCCAGCATTTCACCAGTGCATTCTCAATGTATGTAGGGAAGGGGTCTTGGAGTGTGACTGGGACTCAATCTATTACTATATTTAAGAATGAATATGAGTTTTCTGTTCTTTATAAATAAAATTTCACACAATGTATTTTGATCATGTTTCCCCATACCAAATCTCCTAATATTCTTCTCCCCACCTTCCTACCCACCCAACTTGATGTCCTTTCTTCCCATCTCTTATAAAAAATAGAAAAAAAGTAAAGAAGCAAAGAGAACTCACAAACCCACAAAAATGAAAAAGAAAACCAACAGGCAAACGAACAATACGAAATTTCTGCTGAGAAGAGTGTCTCTAACAGGAATGTTTGTCACTGATCAGTCACAGTTGCCTTATTTTTCTGTCCCCTGGCCTCTTCTCACTTCCTGATTCCACGCACAGTTGATTACTCCGTCTCTTCTCCAGTAGCCTATTGTCTTGGCCTAAAACAGTGGTTCTCAAACTGTGGGTCATGACCCCACAAGGGTCACATATCAGATATTTACAGTATGGTTCCTAACAGTGGCAAAATTACAGTTCTGAAGTAGCAATGATATACTCTCATGGTTGTGGGTCATCACAACATGAGAAAGTGTATTAAGGGATACAGCATCAGGAAGGTTGAGAACCACTGGCCTACCACACAGGAAGGTGAATGGTCTACCTTGCATTTGTTTTCACATCAGCTTCCTGCTTGTGGCCTCTTGGATGGTGGTTTCACAGTCACTTTCTCCTTCTGCTCTTCAAGCTTGTTTCTCCACGGTGTTTCATGTTGTGTTGTCTGCAAACCAGTCACCTCTTCTGATGTTGCTCACTTGAAAGTGGACACCCCAGTCCCTTGATGTTCCCGATGAGCACATATCCATTCCTGTTAAGCTCTTTTTTCTCAAGAGAGTTGCAGGAACATCCCATTTTGGCTTCATATCCAAAGGCAACTGGCAGGTAAAAACATGCCATTAATTCACACATTCAAATATAGCCACAGACTTGACCATGATAAGAATGAGGATCATTTCTTCCAGAATCTAAGTGGGTAGGAGGTCATCCCTCAGAGTGGTGACTGGTTAGTGACAACAAACTCTTTTTTTTCATTACCTTCTGTTTTCTGATCCTATTCTATGGACCTCTGGCCATTTTTCTAAAAACCAAGTACATATCTGTCTCTGACAACACACAAGGCCAAGTATAGAATAGAAAATGAAGTAATGTTGATCGAGGCATCAGATTTATGCTTGCTTACTAACATTTATTGATCTGGTAGCGCTAGTTTCCACCTGCCCATCATTTTCCCATGTATTGGAAAAATAGTAATTTGTAAGAGCAAATGAATGAATAATGCCAAAAGGTGATGAAGACTTTCCCCTTACACTCAAGACTAAAATTGACTGAGCTTATACTCTTGGATCAATTTTCCTGGTTCTTTGAAGCAACTGACTTGCACGTCTGGGTACCTTATGGACCATTTACCTGTGGAACTCTATATCCCAGCATAGATGTTACATAGTTGCCTTGGGAGATGTCAGAATGAGATATATAATTATATCCTCAGTGATAACCTTGAATCCTTTCCTTTGTAAATAATGTGCTTTGTGTAGTCTTCTTTACACATCATCTAGGGGATTAAAACTGTTCCTTGGTGTACTCCACTTGTATAGAACCCCTATGGTGGTTTAAAAGAAAATGGTCCCCAAAGGGAGTGGCACTATTAGGACGTGTAGCTTTATTGGAGTAGGTGTGGTCTTATTGAAGGAAGTATGTCAGGGGACAGGCTTTGAGGTCTTTTATATGCACAAGGCAGGCCCAGTATCTCAGACCACTTTCTGCTGCCTTTGGATCAAGATGTAGAATTCTCAGCACCATGTCTGCCTGCATGTTGTCATGTTCCTCCCCATGATGATAATGGACTCAACCTCTGAACTGCAAGTGAATCACCCCAACTAAATGTTTTCCTTTATAAAAGTTGCTGTAGTCAAGGTGTCTCTTCACAGCAATAGAAACCCTAAGACAACTCCTTACCTGATACTTCTGCATCTCATAGCAAGATTAATTTGTCCATGTACCTTATTATATTCTTCTTAGAATGGCCCATGCCATTGGTTGTCTGTAAGCAGACAGATTAGCATTTGTGCTTTGAGAGAACTGTTACAGCAAGGAGCAAGGCCCCACCTTTGGGAGGGTTTGCTCTTTCTGCCGTATTTTACATGATGGTAGACAGTGTGGTGGTGACACTAAGCTCATGTTATGAAGTGTGAGTCTATAACACCCTTCAGTCTCACTTATTTGGTGTCAAAGTCAAAGAGCTCATCAAGAGCCTCTGAGGTTCTATGGATCATTGAAGTAATAATATGTGGGGCTGGTGTTTCTGTGAGGTGCCAAAGCTAGTTTATAACCCATGTGTTTTGACCCATTTCTTTCTCTTAAATATTTGAACGGGGACGCTGTAGTTATGGAGAATCTATTGCCTGGGAAGTCAATTGGGATCTCATGCCCATGGGAGTGCAGGCTTGGGAAAGTCTCTGCTGACGTCATCATGAGTCTTACCTGTTACAGAAGGGAGTGCACATCTTCACCTTATACTGAGTTTTACCACAAATCTGCTGCTGGTGCTGCCCGGAGTCAGATCTAGATAACTTTCTGAAGCAGGCTTCCAACTTGGCCAGGGCATGTTTTCCTCTAGGTGGGCCTGAACTGAGTGCTCATATTTGAGTCTACTTTCTTGTACTTACCCATTTATACAAACCTTTGAGGGCGTGTCCTAGTTCTAAATAAGTCTGTCATTCATTGCAAGACTTTTGAGGCAGGCAGTCCACATTTTTACAAGTCAAAATTACAATGTTAAAGTGGAAGTATACTGACTCTGTTCTTAAATTTAAACATAAAGTGGGAAAAGCCCTTAATAAACAAACCCCAAGGCTTTCCTTTGTGTGCAACATTCTATTAATAATGGTCTCAATTTGTCCACTTTTGATGAAATGGTCCACCTGTAATCCAGTCATGAGTTCTTCCTTTATCCTGATTAATTTTTGATGTTAGAGATTAATGTAAGAACCCATTTAAACATTTGCCAGGAGCTCAGAAACATTATTTAAAATAATTTATTCAAAATCCTGTATAGAAACTCTTCAGTGCTAGGCCCCTGACAGAAGTCCGTGTTTGGTCCTGAGCAGTGGAATCCATTGTCACAGTGTTTAAGGGACAAAGAGCTGAATCCACAGTCCTGCTTTACATTAGCTTTGCTCCATCTGGGCAATCTGCTTTCCTTAAAGAGTGAAATATAACCATGGAGCCAGGATACATGATCAGTTCATAAAGCAAAATGTCAAGAGGAAAATAGGTTTGTATTTCTGTCAAAGATCCCTCCTGGAGAGAAGTGTTGAAAGTATACTGTTGATTAATTGGATGGAAATAGAATAAATTTGCAGAGTTTGTTAGTTGTTGCTTTCTGAACCATTTAAAACCATAACCATTAGCAGGTGTGATATTTGTCTCAACAGCCATATGTTCAGTGATATAATCAAGCACATATTAGGTGAACCTTACCATCTCCAAGGTATGGTTGACTCACAGAGGCAGTATATGTTCTGCAAGGCTGTCTCCCTCATGGTGGAGGTGTTGACATCTCAATAGAGGTTCCACTGTCTAAATCGCAGGAAGAAAGAAATTTCATGAGATTATCACTGCTTAGGAGGCTGCAAGGAAGAGACACAGGGCTCCAGTTCAGGGTCTGCCCAACGGCAGGGAGGGCTGACAATGAAGAGTCTCACTCCATGAGCAGAGGAAGAGAGACAGGGCTTTACAAACGTTACTAACTGTAAAAGGGGACACTGGAACTGGTAGCACATGACTTTGGGGATATGTCACACTTATAATTTTGCTGTCTCTTCTATTTAGGGTGCTGTGTCCCATTCACTTACATTAGTGAGCATAGTTCCATCTCCTCAGAGTTGGGTACCTAATGGCAGAAATACGGCTGCCACATCTTTTGGCAACCTTCCTTCACAAACAATATGAAACGTCAAGAAAGAAGAAAGATACTATTTATTGTTTTTCCTTTATTTGCACATTAAGGATTAGGCTTTGTTATCTGCATCCAACATCTGAAGTTCAAATAGCTTACATCCGCAACACATAATACTGAGTTCAGAGAGCTAGAAATGGTCTCATGTTTTTATGAATCAATCAATTTTAATTCCAGTCTCTCCCCCACCCTAGTAGTATGTTCCTCTGTCTCTAGAGTTTGGCTTGCATTGCATGGCCCGAAGTGGCCATTGGAGGCAGTAATTATACCTTTTCCCTACAATCATGGAGCAGGAGACAGAGGCCTGTGTATGCTTTGAGAAAGATTCTCATGATGTCATCTTCCTTATTTATTTTCACTTGTCCAGTATGTAATGATATAATCTGACCTCACTGAATGGCTGGTAAATGTAATACACAGTGTGCACATGGCTAGGTAAGATTTTCATTACTGTGGATAGAAGGGATGGAGTATTAGGATGACTAGAAATTTCTGTCATAGACAGTGAGGAAAAGCTGGCATGAAAGTCCCCAGAACTTCCCTCTGCTTCCATATTCAAGCAGTCACAGATCAGTGTATATTAATTTATAGCCTCATTATAAGGTGCCAAATTTTACCTAACCAGTTAAGAATGGCATTTATGGCTTTATCAGTAATATAGTTATGGCACCCTAACTAGTGACTCTGACAGTTTCTAAGCCTAAGTACCTTCTGAGTTGAATATTTATTTTGAATTGATCAAAATAAAGAGGCTGAGAGTTGCTTATACAGATAGACTTTCCATAACGACTAAAACCCATCCTTATAGATTCACCATGTAATTTAACTTTCAAGCCATGATATATTGGTGAGCAGACTGAGGCTACCACAGTAACTCTCAGAGAACAGTCGTAATCTGGGCTGCCTACACACTGACATATTGCCACTATAATTAAATCCACAATTACAAGCCCAACTGTTGGGAATAAAGAATTATTCACAAACATGCCACACTTTTGTGTTTGTGCTTTTGTTTCATGAGTGATATTCTTTCTCTGAGCCACAAGAAGGAAATTGCCAAGATGTCTTCCATTATTAAATGCATGCACAAAGCAGGGTGAAACTCTATGGACTATTATTTAGTACTGATTTCTCCTACAGGAATGAACCTTAAACACACTGAAAAAAGCTAAAAACAAGAGATGGCATATTGTTTATTATATTTATATAAGGTATCTATAAGAGAAAAATCCACATGAACATAAAAAATGAGCAGTTGTCTCAGGCTGCCGGTTGTGGTGGCACATGCAGGTAGGATTTGCTGAAGGAAGCGGAGGCAGGAGGATCATGAGTTCGAGGCCAGCCTGGGCTACACATTTCTTTCTGGACCATAAGAAAGACAGGGATTGCCCAATGACAGAGAATTAGATGAGATCTACATGAACAACCTGGACGTGAATGGGGGTAATGGAAGTCAAGGTTCAAGGGAAACAGGCTGAATATGGAAATATGTTTGCTCTAAATGGGCAAAGGGAGCCTTACTAAAAAGTTTAATAATGATGATAATCATACTGTTCAATAAATGTATTAAAATTGATTACTTGTGATGAGGGACTGACTTTTCAAATTACTGTGCAGCAGAGGTTGGCCTTGAACTCCTAATTCTCCTGCCTCCTCTTCCCAAGTGCTGGTATTATAATCATGTACCATCATGCCAGAATGAGATGAGTGAATTCATGAAATGCAAATTTACCTCAATTAGGTTTTGAAAAATGAGAATAATCTGAAATGATCTTCCTTTTCCAATACTAAATTGTTCTGTGATGATGTTTTTTGCATGCCTATGGAAGAGACATCACTTGTTACTTTTTAAAAACTAGAAAAATATTATAGTGATTTTGCTTAAAATGTCAATTCCATTTCCAGCTTTTCAAATATCAATATAACTGGAGAGCTATCAGCATTTTTAATGGCTGGTTCTAATATTTGACTCCATCTATATCTTAGCATCTGATACTAACATTTAAAATTAATAGTTTTAAAAATAGAAATCTGAAAGAACTCTGACAAAAAAGAATAACTAATTGTGTTGGATAGTTTCATGCCAACTTGACATAAGCAAGTTATTTGAAAGGGGGGAACCTCAACTGAGAAAATTCCTTCATAAGATCCAACTATAAGGGATTTCTGAATTTCTGATTTGATGGGAAAGAACCCAGCCCATTGTTGGTGGTGCCATCCCTGAACTGGTGATCCTGGTTTTCAATAAGAAAGCAGACTGGACAAACCATGGGGAGCAAGCCAGTAAGGAGCACCCCTCCACGGCCTGTGCATTAGTTCCTGCCTCCAGATTCCTTCCCTGCTTGAGTTTCTGTCCTGGTTTCCTTCAATAATGGACTAAGATGTGTAAGTATAGGCCAAATAAACCCTTTCTTCCCCAATTTACTTTTGGTCACAGTGTTTCATTACAGCAATAGAAACCCTGGCTAAGCCACTAATTAAACTAAAACCTTCTCAGGAATACAAGCAAGTTTAAAATGAAAGAAAAATGCCTGTAAAGTCTTAAATACCCTTGACTTGCAGGGTTGTTTCACCAAAGTGAAATCCTACTTTGTGAACCTACTTATAAGTGGTGATATTTTGTGTATGCTCTAACAAATAAAGCTTGCCTGAAGATCAGAGGACAAAGCCAGCCACTAGTTATCCACAGAGGCCAGACAATGGTGGCACACACCTTGAATCCCAGTACTTGGAATCTCATGCCTTTGCTCCCAGTACTTGGGAGACACACATGCCTTTAATCCCAGCACTAGGGAAGTTGAGACAGGAAGTGATATGACTGGGCAGAGAACAGAATATAAGGTGGGAGGAGAGAGGAACTCAGTCTTTTCAGGCTGAGGATTTGGTAGAGGTAAGAAGTCTTTCTAGTGGCTGGCTGCTCTCCTTCTCTGATCTGTCAGCTTTCACCCTGATATCTGACTCTGGGTTTTTATTAATAAGACCAATTAGGATTCGTGCTAGTCTTATGGGCATTGCTTTTAAAACTTCTTCTTCTTCTTTTTTTTTTTTTTTTAACACAAATGTACTAAGATTTTAGTTCATTGGATATTTAATAATATAACACCATTTGCACAAGATGGGATGATTTAAACACATTCCTTTGGTAACATAAAGAAAATGCTATAAAGATCTTCCAAAAAACTTCTGATTATCAAATTCAGTGATACTAAGAACCTTTACTAAATGCACCAGAGACAACATCATTACACATAAAACAGATGCCATCAGTATAAGAGTTAGA
The DNA here is from genome assembly GCF_903995425.1 of Onychomys torridus. Classification (NCBI taxonomy): domain Eukaryota; kingdom Metazoa; phylum Chordata; class Mammalia; order Rodentia; family Cricetidae; genus Onychomys; species Onychomys torridus. Next base: position 71,115,593 of record NC_050457.1, on the reverse strand, counting down.
ATATCTTCACAAATAGTTCCAGTCATGATCATTCTTTCATTCTTTTCAAACTACAACATCAAGGTGATCAGTGTGAGCTCTCTAAATATATAGGACTCTTGCTTCTTTCTCCATTTTTATCAAATTTCACCAAAGGCTGAAAGAAGTAAAGAAACCAAACAAGAATTTGACATTACAAACTCACTGGTTTTTAATATTTCTGAGCCTAATTAGACCGACTTATTAATGGCCCAGTGTCCTGGACCATCATGACCTTCCATCCATGCATTGCTAAGAGGATCAGGGAAAATTTTTAAACAATGAAGTTAAATACAACAGAGGATGATTTATTTTTTTTATGCAGAACATGCATTTATTTTCTCTTATTTTTAATTCTGAAAATAAAAAAGAATTTAGGCATTCAACCCTGCCAAGACTTTATTACTCTTCCTTCTCTTTAGATTGAATTACGTTAAGTGAGATGATGGTCACAAATGCTACTTGGAGAAATAAAAGTTAATATTGTGGGCATGTCAACAGACAGCACCAAATTCAGTGGCTAATTGAAAAAAAAAGAGAAAAATCAAGAAACAAACTATTTTTCTCCTCCTAATAATATAACTGAGAAATGGCACACCGCCAGAGGGAAGGATGTTGAGGACATTGCAGCCTGAATCACATGAACCAAAACAGCGAACACTGAGGGCTGGGCACATGCCAAATCACAACTCTTCAAAACTCTGATTTGGCAGAGTTGGGGGCAGCTTTGTGTTTAAACAGAAGTAAACCTTACGTTTGCATTTGCTAGATACCAATCACTTCCACCCTTCTTGTTTAACTGAACTAGCTATGACTTTGAATCATAAAATCTGAGAGAGACTTGCACATAGGAATTAAACTGTTTTCATATGCACTGGGAGAAACTGTAAAATGCTAACCTTCTGCATTTGAACTTAACAGATAAAACAGTAGTCATCAAAACTGACAATTTAAAAATTAAACAAATTTATTTTATATTTAGAGCAGTAAATGAGTATAGGAAAGGGGATGAAGAAAAAACCAGAAGAAAAGAGGAGAGAAAATGGGCAGAGACAGCATCCATAGGAAGAATGGGAAGGTAAGCACAACAAAACAACAGACATCAGAAATGAAAACACAAAAGAAGTGGATGGAGCAGGAATTTGATTACTAAATCATGGGTTCCATTGCCTTGTCAATTTATGGCAGTGGGGTAAGGCAGTGGTGGCATGTGCCTTTAATCCCAGCACTTGGGAGGTAGAGGTAGTCAGATCCTTTTGAGTTCAAGGCCAGCCTGGTCTACAGAGCAATTTATGGCAGAGGAGAGATGAATTGTAATTTTTACTCTTTATATAAAGGAAGCTCAGACATATTCTGGCTTGGCTTTGGGGCATAGAAGCAAATAGTAGTTGCTACATTGATTGTGATTCTTAAGTTGACCCAGGACTTAGTTTAGATCCCCTGGCAGAATTACTTGTTCTATTGGGAGTATATGCGTATGTTGTGCTCTTTAAGGCTGAGACAGAGAATCAGTCTGTGTGCACATTTTCTCTTATCTAGAATAAGAGTAAAGGAATGGGTGAAAACATATGCTGATTGAGATGTGAGGACATTGTGAGTGTCCTTCAGATTGGTGCTGCTCTTGCTCACATAGGAACCTGGTAGGGATTGTCATTGTTCTTTTGTAGCTGTCTTTCACTGCTACTTTACATACTTGTTATCTGACCTTGGAGGTGTGAAATGCTCACTTTCCCATGACAGGAACCTTGTATCAATCACCTGAAGTATATGAAAATCAAATCAGATAACATTAAGTGAATTTGGAAATGCAGTGAATAGGAAACTCTAGTATCTGGTCAAGGTTGTAAATTAACCAGAGAGCCACTTCCTTGTGCTTTGTATTTTTATATCTATTAAAATGTTGGACAGGCTCCAGTGTGGTCCTCTACCTCAGAATCCTTATTCAGAGTGCCTCTGGCCAGTTCTGATACCAGGAGAGCCTTGAATACAGCTTAGCCTTACTTCAACACATACTTTTAAATTTCAGAGTTAGTCTGGTTTGTGCATACTTCACAGGACACCTTTATAAAGTAACACCTGATGCTCATCATGAGTCACCAGATGAGAAAAACCACTGCTCTCAAGCATCTCCAGTCACTATAACACATATCCTCTGGAGGGCTATGGGATTTAAAGTGGTAATAGACAGGACATAGCCAGATTTTATAATCCCATGTGTATTATTCTGTAATACAACACTATTAATTACAGCTCCTTTAAATACATTTATGAGACATAGAAAACAAGAATTACCTTGCATATGGTCACCTCTGGTTCTTATCACAGGCCTAAGTCCCTCAAGACCTCCTAGAACAACTCACAGTTCCATTCTCAGTGGGCTTTTTAATTAGGCTCTTATCTATCTTGCTGCCCTAGGCTGTTCTCGCTACGTTAAGCTGCTTCAGGACTTATGAAAGAGCTTCATTTGCTATATGTAGGTATGATATTGGACAAAGTGCTTTGTGAACCTGCCTATTTTACATTTTTCCCAAGGTTATTTCTCACTCCTGCTTCAACGGCCCCCAAATTGAAAGTTTCTCACCCCTGAGGATCTCTGACCTTTCTCCTTCCCAGCAACAAATTGGTTTGATAAAAAGTACAGACAGAAGAGCATTCTATAATATAGCATTGCTGTTGGACTTGCTGTTCAGAAATGCAGTTGTATCATTTCTTTCATAAGACTGCAGCAATTTAAATATAATGAATGGAAAAACTTTAACCAGATAAATGCCACATGATTAAACAGCTTGGTGTAGTTTACTTTCAGAAGAATGGGGCAAACAGCAAAAGCAGAAAGGTAGCCTCTGATTCTGTGCAGCATTCACAGAGAGCTAGAACAGCCAATGTTAATGACTAAATTTATATTACCCACTTAGATGTGTGCAAACATTTAGTAATAATTATTGCTAGTTTTGTTTGCTTTGTTTTTCTAAGCATCAAGAGGCATCCTGGCAAAATCTCTGAAACTGTTTCTTAAAACCAGGGAAGCTGTAGATAGATGATTCTTCCTAGTGAAGATGGTCATGGAGACATCATAATGATCAGTCATGATGAGCTGCTGCTGTTGGTAGCAGGCTGCCTCTGGTTGTGGTTGTAGTTGTTACTATTGATAGTGTGGTTATGGGCATGAAAATATTTTTGTTGTTGCTGACAGTTTGTCATAGTTTAAAGGGGCACAGGCCATTGAACACTGGATTCTCAGTTAGGTGGTGCTGGTTGAGGAGGTTGAGGAGGTTAAGGAAGTTGAGGAGGTTGAGGAGGCATGATCTTGCTGCAGGGGCTGTCATTGGAGGTATTGCAGGTTCGTAGACTCTGTGTTTAGTATGCTTTCTTGGAGCTTGTAGTTGAGAACACTCTCAGCACCATGATGGACTCTAACCCTCGGCAACCATAAGCCAAAGCAAACTCTCCCTTCCAAAAGTTTCTCTTGGACATGGTACTCTTACAGTACCAGAGAAGTAACTAATACACACTTTCATACATGCTTGTGATGAATTTGAGTCATTTTCCCACCCTCCACTTTCTCTTCTCACCTTATTCTCAGCAAGCCCCTTCTACTTTCACACGAGTTTGCTTAGTGTTACATGAGCACTGTTGGGAAAGTGCAATTTATCAGTGGCTACCCCACTAAAGAAAATGATAGTCCTCATCCCTCATCCATGATGAAATGTTGAATGGTCTGATCTCGTCCAGGTCTTGTACATATAATCACAGCTGCAGTGAGGTTATAAGTGAAATATACATGTGATATTCAGAAAAAGAAATCACTTTAGGTACATCTCCCCATCCTTTGCCTCTTACATTCTTCTGTTCGTACTTCATTAAAGTTCTCTGTGTCTTGTTTAGGGCCGAGCACGCCAGTCTCTCATTCTTATCACTTTGACCAGTAATGAGTCTTTATATAACTGCTTCCTATTGCAAAGAGGTTTCTCTGTTGCGATTTGAGAGCAGCATTAATCTTTGGACATAAACGTGAGAATTTCGAAGGAAGTTTGACATCGTGTCCACTTAACAAAGTACTATTAATTTCTCTCCAATCAGGTTCTTTATCAGGTTTTACTACCAGCATGAGTTCCCTCTTGTGAGGAAGCCCTCTAAGTCAATCAGGTTGTGGGCTATTTTTGATGGTGACGATGGTGCTAAGGCATGTGATGGGTTGTGATCATGTGACACTGTGATCTTGTGGTAGAAGGGTTAGTTCAGCCTTGTATCTAGTATTTCCTGTCTGCTAGTGGATGGCTGTATTGGAAAGGAACTGACTCTCCCCTGTTTTCTCTGTAACAAATGAGACAGTGGAGAGTTATTACGAGGAGTTTGGATTATTGGTATTTACATTGAGAATGTACAAGGATTAAGAACCTTTGACCTCAAGACTAGATTTCTTAGAACACAGGAATTTGCAAATTTGACTTCTCTGAAACTGATCAGTTGTGTATACAAGAGCATGGAAAAAAAAAGGAGCGATGTTTAATATATTGTAATCATCTCAACTAACTTTTTTCTAAATCTGTAGGGCCTCCTCATTCCACTTTAAATGAAACCCACATGAGTAATTTTGTTTTACTTAATTGAGTAATATTCCATTATTTTTTCATGAATCATTCTACCTGTTTAAAATGAACCAAGCTGATTTTTGGCTATTACAATTAAGGCTATCATGAATGACTTTAAGCTTGTGGTGTGTGTGTGTGTGTGTGTGTGTGTGTGTGTGTGTGTGTGTGTGTACACAAGAATTTCATTTAACTTTTCCAGGGTAAATTCTCCCAGAATGCAACTGGTAGGTAGTTGCATACAGTGTTTCTGGAGTCAGTTTCGGTTATCAAAGATGGCTGCACCAGTGAGCACCCCATGAGCCTCCTTTTCTGAACTCCTCCCAGCATTTTATGTTCTTCTTATTTCATACTTTATCCATTCTAAAGTTGTGGGAACTGACACGGCTTGTGATTTGATTGCATTTCCTCATTAGTTAGTAATGTTGGGCATCACTTCTTTGTTGTACAGGTGATTTCTAGTAGGCATCTGTCTGCAGCTTGCCTTTCCATTGTCTTGACAACACTTTGAACTCTTAATATTGACGAAGTTCAGTTTAATTAGTACACCTAAGAATTGTCACTTAAGAGTAACTATAAGAACCTTCACTAGGCCCCAAATACTGAAAATATTCTCCTTCTCCCCTATAGTTTTTAAGCATCTAGTTTACAATAATTATCATAACCCATTTTGAATTAAATTTTATGTAAATTTGGCAATTGCAGTGTGTCTTTGCCCTGGGCTGGTAGAAGTTCAGTTGCTTCAGTACTTTTTATCAGAAAGGATTTGCTTCCTTGTGAGTTGCTTTTGTAGCCATGTGAGAGTCACATGTTACACAGATTTCCCAGTGTGGTGACATGGGCCTTAAACCCTGGCACCAAGGCTGGGGCAGAAGGGTTGCAAGTTTGGGGCAAGCTTTGGCTACATAGCCAGACTCTGTCTCCACCACGCACACAAAAATTAGGTATAAAACATCACAATTCAAAAACTCCAATGTGTAAAATGGCTAAGTGGCACTATAAAAATGAAAAGGTGAACTACACAGTGGAAGAAAGTATGCGAAAGTCTGGTAAGCTGGTAACATCAATAAGAGCGACATTAACTAATAAAATAACACAATTAAAAAATGGACAAAGGAGTTCTGCAGCCATCTCCTCAAAGATAATAAGCAGCAATATGAGAAGATAGAGCTGTGTGTGGTGGTGCATGCCTCCCAATATCCGGGAGGCAGAGGCAGGGAGATTTCAAGTTTAAGGCCACTCTGGTCTACACAGAAAGTTCCAGGACAGCCAGAGATATAAAGAGAGACCCTGTATAAACAAACAGACAGACAAGTAGAAAGAAAAGAGAGAGAGAGAGAAAGAAAGAAAGGAAGGAAGGAAGAAGTAAGAGAGGAAGGGAAGGAGGGAGGGAGGGAGGGAAAGGAAGGAAGGAAGGAAAGAGGGAAGAACATGAGAAGATGAACAATATGACTAACTACTAAAGGGCAAATCAAAGCTCTGGTGTGATAACAGTTCACACTAATTGGACCAGGTTCTGGGAATCAAATCAGGTCAGCTGAAAGAGCAGCCAGTGCTCATAACTGCAGAGCCAGCTCATCAGCTCTGCATCTTTTATATTACTTACTATGCCATAAAGTCACTTAGCTTCCAGGATCCAGAATAGAGTTTGTTTAACTGCAATCCCTGAGTTAGAATCCATTTTCTGCCTTTTTCTAGCTCTGGGCAGGACTTGGCTAACTTCTTTGATTTGCTGGAGTTTACCTATGTTTGAAATGTGAGATAATGGCATCTGCCACAGAGTACATCATACATTGCAGCAGACTGTGTTTGTGAAAGTTGTATTATTATTATTATTATTATTATTATTATTATTATTATTATTATGCCTATGTTCCTTAGGCAATAGAGTCCTATCTGTGAACACAACAGAACCATGTGATTAAGGTGGCCTCTAGAATCCAGGGGTACACTGTAGGGCAGTTTGGGATAACTTGCTGGAAACTCTCTCTCTGGCGCCTGCCTTAGTGTCCTGTTACTTTCTGTGGCTGTGTGTATTCCCTGACACATGGTCCCTTCCTATACATTCAAAGGCCATCACTTCAATTTATCCCTCCACTATCATATCACCTCTTTGTCTCTACTCTTTCTGTGTCCCCTTATCAGCACTGTTTAATTACAGTGGGTTCAATCTGATGATCAAATAGACTCTCCCCACTGTGGATCCTTGGTGACACAGAAGGTAGGTATTTATAGCTTTTTAGGGTACGGTGTGGGCATCTTCAGGAGGCCCAAGTGCAAGTGCCTGCTATTATTTGACTATGAAATGCTTCCCAAAGCCTCATGTGTTTGAGTCCTTGATCCCTAGTTGGTGACATTATTGTAGGAGATAATGACACATGTTGAATATGGGACATAGCTGGGTCACAGCAGCAGACCTCTGAGAATTATATCCTGCGCCCACTCCTGACCCTCTGTTCTTTGCTTTCTGGTCTACCAGAATGTGACTGAACACCACCTCAAGCCACACCCATTGCCATACTTTCCCTGACATATTAAACTTACCTCTCAACCATAAGTCAGAATAAATCCTTTCTTCCCTAATGTGTTTCTGTTAGGCATGTTGTCACAGTAACTGATAACTAACACAACCTTTCTCTGGACAGAACTTATTCTAAGCATTAAGAGCTAAGGGACACAGCTCTAGACTGTTCTGTCCTTTTAATCCATATGCTGATTTTTAATTCTTGAAAAGACAACTTTGAGCAAAACTTCCAGAGTTTCTGGGTAGGAAAGACAGGAGTCTTGGCAATTTTTGTTCCCTTTATGGTGTCTGAACTCTTTTCCCTCTGAAGAGTGAAACTATATCCAGAGATTATTTTCTCTTTGAGCATACCTGTACCCCACAGTCTCTAGCCCTCTCTGCAGGTTTTTGGTTTGCACCCAGGTCCAGACTTAGCGCCACCCACACAAACATGCATAGACGAGTATCTTCAAGGGCCTGTCTCCCTCCAGGAAATGAAGAAGCACAAAAGCTTTAGTTTCTCTGTCCTGCAGCTGTCCTTCAAAGGAGATATGAGCAGGATGTGGTCCGTCCTGCCACATCTTTGCACACAATGCCTCATCACTTTTTCTAATTTACACCAATCTCTACCAAGCCAAAGATTGGGGTGGCATAGAGAAAGTGTGAAGATGGCTGGAACATTGAAAGGCATGCTCTTCTGCCTTAGGTTTTTAGTTTCTTCAGAAAACCACTAGAAGTGCTAAGAGGTGGGCGGTCTGGCGGTTCCCACTGTAGTGCTCTTACACATGGATCAAGGGGACTTTGTTTAACACATGACTGCAAACAATATATGCCTTGGTAGTTAACAGTGCTATTGAGTCTGGGACACTATCGATTCCTAACACATTAATTTCATCTGGTAGATACATGTGGATATAAGCAGAGCACATTGATTATGTGTATACATATACATATGAAAATGTCATAACAAATCCCATTTATATGCTAACTGAAAATGGCAACAAGAATAAAGCAGTAACAAATGCAATCCTCTCAAAATACTAATTCCAGGAATATAAAATATGGATCTAATTGTAACATTTCATGAGGAAAGGTAATAAGAGTTTCTGACCTCACACCCCCAGTCCTACATCTCAGACTTGATTGCTTACAGTGATTTTTTATTTAATTTGGTTTCATCTTGGGGGAATCTATTTCCTTTAGCACCTATTTCACATATATGACAAGGATTGATATCTGCTCAGGACCTCCAAGACCAAGTTCTCAGCATGAAAGAGATTTAATTGCCCCAGAGGGACAAACGGCAGGGAATAAGAGATGAAGATAGGAGATAGAGGGTGAGGGAGATGGGGAAAGGACCAAGGGAGAGGTGGCAGGGATATTTGTTCAAGATGGGGACAAAGGGCCGCCTCTGCATAGAGAGGAGACAGGCGTGGCTCACAGGCAGATGGCAGTTAAAAAAGGTAAAAGGGCAAACCCTGTGTCAGGATGAGGAGTTTAATTTTAATTGTGCATGTTAATTAGATGAGTCAAGGGGTGCTTTTGATTTCTGGACTTAAATATTTTGATAGCTGGACCTTGGTAGTCAGCCTCAGAAGGAGAAACTGGCCAAATGAGGGAACAGACCTTGGTGGCGAGCTTTAGGAATGTAATCTAATGGTTTTTTTTAGCAAGGCAGAGGGAATGGGGGAGAAGGGAAAGGCCTGCCAGAGCCATGCTTGCCTTGGTCAGGTTGGTAGAGTCCCTTCACATACAATCATCATTTCTGATTTTCTGTGAATTGATGTCTGTTAGTTTTCTGTATATTGCTGGGTTCTTTCCCCCCAAAACATTTACTCATTGCCTCTTCTGTGTAGCTGAGCATGCACTGGAGTGGTAGAGCTTATTTTTCTAGCCAGTTAATGTTGAACAGCCTTAAGACTCACTTTGGACAATGAAATGGTCACTGATGAACTGAAGAATGCTTGTGTGGTTGGTCTTGCCATCTTAGGCTTGTGCCACTCCGAGAAGTGTGCTCCAGGCATCTGTTGACTCTGTCTGATCTATAAAAGAGCAGTGTGAAGGAATAGTGTCAGCTCACAAATTACAGCTGAAGAGGAATCAACCAGCCAAACCCAGCCTGTGTGACCCATGCCAATAGCCAACATGCAGACTGTGGAGTAAGGTGAGTGTATGTCATGTAGCCTTAGTGTGTCTCATGGAACTATTGAAATGGCAGGTAACCTGGATATTTGGGGTGTTGGATGGTACATGGATATATCAATTATCTTATATATGGTGCTCCTTTAGTCTCACTTTCTGTAAGTGGTGGGGATTATGGTCCTGATTATTTGTCTTCCTACATCTACTCTTTGGTTGCAGGACTGATGTCTGCATTTTAGGGTTTTCATTGTCAGGAAGAGACAATTGTCAAGAAAGAGGAGGGACTGCAAGAGCGTGAATTGTTGAGACCAAGATTGGAAAAAGCACAGAGACAAATAGCCAAATTAATGGAAACACATGAACTAAAAGCTGTGGAGCCCCCAACTGGATCAGGAACTCTGGATAAGTGAGACAATTGAATAGCTTGAACTGTTTGGGAGGAACCCAGGCTGTGGGACCCAGACCTGTCCTTAGTGTATGAGCTGGCTGTTTGGAACCTTGGGTTTACACAGGGACACTTTGCTCAGCCTGGAAGGAGGGGACCGGACCTGCATGGAATGAATCTACCAGGTTGAGCTGAATCCCCGGGGAGTCTTGGCCCTGGAGGAGATGGAAATGGGAATGGGGGTGGGGGCTGGGGCGGGGAGGATAGGGGAATCCATGGATGATATGTAAAATTAAATTAAATTAAAAAAAATAACTTGACCCAAGCCTACATTCTCTACCAGGGCTAAACTATGAAACCAAGAAATCACAAACTGAAACCTATGAAACTATAAACAAATTAATGTCTCTTCTTCTGATCTCATGCATTTTCCACAGAAATAGAAAGCAAACAGCAAACTCCTGTATTAATTAGTTTTAATTTCAATTCAATTTCTGCAGTATGAAGAATACTTCATTAAAGTCTTGTTGAAGGTTTATGAAAAATTATACATTCCCCAAAGAGAAGATGGTGTTTATGTGACATTTTCTTCATCTCAGGGAGCTTTGTTGTTCTCTGTGAAATACAGCAGTTTTCTGTGTGTGTTTATGTTTTCTTGACTATATTTCCTCATAAGCATTTGATAGCTCATTGTTATTGTGGTCTGTAATGTTCGTTTCCATTTCTATGTATAGTGATTTCAGTATATTTAAAGGAAATCTGCTGGTTTAGCTGTAATTTTTTGTATTTAGTTATTCCACAAAGACAACTTTTTCTCTCTAATTACTGAGAAAGTTTTTATTGTTTATTTCATGTAAGTATGTAGGTGCTGTGCCGATCTTGAATTGCTTTCTTGTCTAGGCCATCTCAGCAGGGTGGGCATCGGTCTTATTTCCATCTGACCCTGTCTTCAGGCTCACAATGCCTCTCGGAAACTAATTGATCTCACAATTGTCTACATTTCCCAAGAATTTTTCATTATGCTGCAATTGTCAATGCTTTTATATAAACAGAAATGACTAAGGGTGTCAGGAAGTAATCCATGTTTGATACAAAAGTGTGTACTGTATATAAGGTGCTTTTATCTTCCTGAGCACCAAGAAACAGCTCCTGGGATACCTGGAAAATTGAAAGGCATTCATGTCTGCATCTGACTCTGAGAGCACTCCAGGCTACGCTCTGAGCCCCAGATAAAGAATCCCTTTTGACCATTGAAATAGCCTGGTGAGCTGGACAGACAAACTGAGCAAATGAAAGTAGAAAAAGGAGAAAGAAAGGCAGCCATAGAGAAAGAAGACGCGATACCACCCACCTCAGGGAAGTCTAAATGCTACAGTGAGAAGATTTGAGATAAGCTAAACCATTCCCTTGTGGAGATAGCACAGTATCAGAATATCAGATGGTTACAAGAGTAGAAATACAAAAAGGGAAGGAGAAAAGATCTTTTTCTAGTAATGATATTAGGATGAGAACAATGGAATCACATATGGTGGCCTTAGCAGACTCCTGGGAAACAGAAATGAGAGAGGATAATCTAATGGTACCTTCTTCCCAGGCAGCGGAAAAGGCAGAAACAGATCTGCAAGTAAAGGACTTCATAGTCTCTGTAAATCTGCACACCAGCCCAGATGTAAGGATAAACATTCTGAGGAGAGAATCATGATAGTCCTCTTTATTACCAAATTGATTATTTTCTTTCTCCTTGTCTTTCCAACTCACTTTCTCCACTGAAAAGAAGAAAAGGTTGGTATTGTTTAAGTCCAACACAGAATAAAGGATATAGCTTCAGGGGGTATTGTACCCTACTAGCCAACAGGCTAATGGTTAAAGTGCAGCTCACCAACCAATGTTCTCGATGGTGACATTGTGCATAGTCCTTAGTCTCTTTCTCACTTGTGATTGTTGAGGTTTTCCTGTATGCTTCTATCTGTGGTGGGCTGAGTGTTTCTACAAGCCCCTTTCTTTCCTCATGCCTTCTAAATAGTGTTGCTTTATATATATATATATATATATATATATATATATATATATATATATATATATATATATATATATATATATATATACCTGGTGTGAAGATTCAGAGGGTAAAGAGAATTGCTGTCAAGACTAATGACCTGAGTTTAGTTCCCAGGACACATGCAGAAAAAGGAGAGGACCAGCTACTGTAAATTGTCCTCTGACCTTCACATGCCCACAGAGAGACAGACAAACACACACACAAATAAATAATCAAAACCAATTTTATTGTACTTGTACTTGTTTAGACCAATTTAATGCAATTGATCTGAAAATTGAGATATATTTTCTTCTGCAATGTGCAGTTCAATAGATATCATTGTATTCAAATGTCTCATACCCATAATTACTATCTAATTCTAGACCTGAGATGCACAGTCCTGCCTCCTCAGTCCTGTGCTGTTTAGTGCTTTTCCTTAGACTCCTCTTATAAAAGTATGTGGGTTTTTTTTTTTTTTTACAGCTGTAGCAACAGAGCTGGTGTAGAACTGTGAGTCACATCCTTATTTCTCTTGTACAAGGAGTGGGGAAACACTGGCCCCACAGATGCACAGTTGAGCCATTATGGGGCTGTGTCAGGGACAGGAATCTATCTGTTTCAACAAAATAGAGCCTCGGAGGCTCTGGACTGTGATATCAATGACTGCCATTATCTGGATAACAGAAGGGTTAAAGAAGGGTATAGGTAGTGGGCTATGGTAGATATGCTCAAAATAGTCCATATACTTGGATGAGAAAAGCATTATGTAAGCTTGTGTAATAAAAAAATGGAACATGAAAACAAACCAACAAATATTTGAGGCAAAAAGAATGCATTTGCTGGTTTTCAAAATTGACAGAATGAAAGCTAACATGAATGAACATTTGTGTTTTGGGATAGGGGGATGGATTAGTGGGTAAAGTGCTTGTGTGTTATGTGACACTGTTCCTGGGGAGATGCGTACCAACTTCTCCTCAGTTCACATAGGACAATAGACCTAAGTACAGATACTAATGTAACCCAACTCTGTGAGCCAATGAGTTTTCTTGGGGTAACAGGAATATGGGTAAGGGTTACTTATGGGAACAGCAGTGACTCAAAGACAGCTCTGTCACCAAAGCCCATCCCATGGTGACAGCTCAGGCAACCCATAGTGCATTGCACAGCCTGCAGGCAGCTCAGCAGGTTAGAGCATGCCCTTTCCAGGTAGCACTGTAGGTCTGAGCCTCTTTCAGGCAGTTTGGCTTTTTTTCTGCCTCTTCATAGGGAACTGGATGACTTCTGCTTCTTCAAAGGGAGTCTCCGATCTCTGCTTCTTCCAGCCGTCTGTGCAGATCTGAGCCTTTTTAGGCATCTCAGCTTGTCTGCTTGTCTGAGACTATCTTTCTGCAGTCCTTACAGCTCACAGATGCAAGGGGAGGGGAGGGTCTAGTGAATCCAGTTAGTTTTATGGGCTTCCTGAAGCTACTGAGTTGCTGAATTCCTGAGCTTTACCAGCTTCCTTTCAGGATGGAGTGTTTTGGCTCCTTTTAGAATATCATGTGTCTTGGTGAGCTCTCTTCTAAGATGGGAGGTTTTATTTCAAACAAAATTTCTGCACAACAGTATGAAATCCTGCTACAGGATCCCCAGACTCATATAAAAGCTGGATACAGTAGCAAGTATCTGTAACCCCAGCATTAGTGTGTGTGTGGGGTGACTGGTAGAGAGGCTCCCTGACCATCCAGTCTAGCCATATCTATGAGGTCCAAGTTCAGTCAGACATTATATTTAAAAAAAATTAGGCGGGGAGTGATAAAGGAGACAGGTTCCATCAGACTCTGGCCTCCTCAGGCACATTCATGAGCAAGGACCCCCCCCCCCCCCAATACATATATACACAAACGACACTATATTTTAAAAAGTATTATGTATTTAGAATTTATATGAGAAGTAACATATATTACTCTCTGTAGTTTGAGTTTTCCTGCCTGGCCCAGTCAGGACAAATCTCTCTTACCCACCAGTCCCATAGTCGCTCAGACCCAACCAAGAAAGCACACAGAGACTTATATTGTTTACAAACTGTATGGCTGTGGCGGGCTTCTTGTTATCTACTTCTATCTTAAATTAACCCATTTCTGTTAGTCTAGACTTTGCCACATGGCTTGTGGCTTACCAGTGTCTTTACATGTTGCTTCTCATGGCAGCGGCTGGCAGCATCTCCCCTCAGCCTTCACTTCCCCGCCTTCTCCTCTTCCTTGTCCCACCTACCCTATGCTTCCTGCCTGGCTACTGGCCAATCAGCACTTTATTTATTTTAACCAATCAGAGCAACACATTTGACATACAGAACATCCCACAGCAACTCTCATATCCAAAGTCCAAGCTTATTGATTTAAATTCCTGCTGTTTTCCTGTGTGATTTTTGTTTTAAAAGAAAGCCCCTTTCTAAGTGCTGACTGAAAATTGTTTACTGGGTCCAAGAATTATCCTTAATGTTCCTATTTATTTGTGCCATTGTTATTTATTCACAGTCCTAGCAAATGGTGTGGAGCTTTTCTTCTCTGTCGGCCATGCTGTGGCCATTAGTGAGTGATGAGCCACAGCTGTCTGGGTAGGGCACCAATATCCCAGTTAGCAGGAACATCTACATCATTTCTAGGAAAGGCAAATGGACTCAAGGCTCCCTCTAGGGACTTGTAGAGTGAGACAGCCCTTTTCCTGTTCTGCCAATGGAATCCTCTCTGACACATGACTGACATAATTATTATCAAATGGTAAGAAACAACAGTGGTAACCCCCCATTTTCTTAACCCAAAGAATTAACTAGTGTGTTCAATTTAAAACTCAGTTGCCATTTGCAATAAACCCTCCATAAACATAAACCCTTATTTTTTTAATTTATTATATTTGTGTTTTAATTTTACACATCAGCCATGGGTTCCCCTGTCCTCCCCCATTCTGCCCCATTCCCCACATTCCCCCAAGCCCCTCCCCTCCATTCCCATATCCTCCAGGGCAAAGACTCCCCTGGGGATTCATTTAAACTTGGTGGATTCAGTACAGGCAGGTCCAGTCCCCTCCTCCCAGGCTGAGCAAAGTGTCCCTGTGTAAGCCCAAGGTTCCAAACAGCCAGCTCATGCACTAAGGATAGGTCCCGGTCCCACAGCCTGGATGCCTCCCAAACAGTTCAAGCTATTCAATTGTCTCACTTATCCAGAGGGCCTGCTCCAGCTGGGGGCTCCACAGCCTTTGGTTCATAATTCATGTACTTCCATTCGTTTGGCTATTTGTCCCTGTGCTTTTTCCAATCTTAGTCTCAACAATTCACGCTCTTATAGTCCCTCCTCTTTCTGGAAATTGGACTCCTGGAGCTCCACCTGGGGCCTGGCTGAGGATCTCTGCATCCACTTCCATCAGTTATTGGATGAGAGTTCCAGCTCGACTGTTAGGGTGTTTGGCCATCTGTTCACCAGACTAGGTCAGATCATGCTTTCTCTCGACCATTGCCAGCAGTCTACAGAGGATGTATCATTGTGGATTTCTGGGGACCTCTCCAGCACTCCCCCTATTCCTGTTCTCATGTGGTCATCATTTATCATGGTCCAAGTGGATCAAAGACCTCAACATAAATCCAGTTACTCTGAACCTGATAGAAGAGAAAGTAGGAAGTAGTTTTGAATCCACTGGCACCAGAGAGCACTTTCTAAATATAACACCAATAGCACAGACACTGAGAGAAACTATCAATCAATGGGACCTGTTGAAACTGAGAAGCTTTTGTAGAGCAAAGGACATGGTCAACAAGACAAAGTGACAGCCTATGGAGTGGGAAAAGGTTGTCACATAAACCCTTATAAGTGCTATTATTAAATACTTTCATTGTAAACAGTTATGATGAGCTTTATGGCTACTGAAAGTCTGTTGTACCAAACATACTGCAATCTTCAGCTTTATGGCCGGAGAAAACATTAACTAATCTTCCTCATGCTGTTTTTAACAGCTGTAAGAGCCAGTGCCTTCCATTCTTTGAAGTGCGCATTGGGGTGGGGGGGGGGAGGGGTGGTGTACATAAACACAAAACAAGGAGTAACCCGAAGGGCAGATGTAACCAGTTTGGATATGTGACTATCCCTAGTGACTTCATTTACAAAAATTACTGATACCAAATATAAGAGTTGGAGAGTGAAATAAAAACAAAATTTTTGGCAGAATGTGACAGATGTAGATGCATTATAGATGTTTAATATGTACAAGTTGACATGAATGTCAAAATCTGTTTAAAAGTCTCTCTAATACATGATATGCCTTGTGTTAAATATTTGTCCTAGAACTAGGTAGCTTTTATATAAACTCTCAGAGCTAGAGTTTCTTGTAGAAATACAATAGGGTAATTTAATCCATGGTACCCTCATGGTATTGTACCATGTTTGGCTATGTTTTGGCAAGGGCTGTCGACCTCATTAACTGATTGATTAATTAATTAATTTTGAAAACAAAGCCTCATGTATCTTAGGCTGGCTTCTAATTCTCTATATAGCAAGGTTGACCTTGCTTTTACCTCCCAAGGGCTGAGATTAGAGGTGTACAACACCAAGCCCAGGGCTTTGTGCATGCTAGGCAAGCACTCTATCAACTGAGCTACATCTTTAGCCCTAATACATTTTTTAAGGTTTGAAATTGAAATTTGAGGAAGTAGAAAAATATTTGTGATCTACAACTATTAATGGATTTATCTTTAGGTGTTTATAAAAATGCAGAAAACATTTGAGGAATTCACTTATCGATTAGATCTTAGAAACTATTCAGTGTGTATTCAAACATATATCTGTGCTAGGTGTTCAGTAGACACAATACTATGTCTCTAGGAAATCTGGCTACCATAGCATTTTAACATAGATCAAGAAAAGTGTTCATTTGATTCTTGGTCAAAGTTTAATTAATTTAGGTGACAGTAGATACATCACAAGAGGAAAGAATCCCTTGATCAACTGAAAATTAATAAGTAATTAAAAAACTCATAATTTTTATTTGTAACCTTATTATGGACATCTAAAAATTCACATTCTTCATTTGGATTATCTACATAAGCTACAATAAAGTAGAACATAAAAACTGTCTAACACCCCATCTCTTTGCTCTTTAACTTAATCAAGCATTTCTGGCTTACAGAATCATATACTTCTATTAATATTGTTATTGGCATGTGTATTGGATTCCAAGGTATTTATTGAATTGTGTTATTTGTCTACTGTGCTTGAGGTATCAAAAGCTATTCAAGTGTCTCTGCATTTTATTTTAATGTTTTATGTTCTTCTTTGATCAGCAAAAAATAATATGATGATATGAGAAAGGAAATTTTGTGTAAATAAAATAGAAGAGTACAATTGGAATTGAGGATCAAATATATAGCTATCCTAGACATTGAGTTCTGTTCTCCACTGACCAGTAGTTGGAGGTAAGATGTAATAGAGGCATGGACTACAATTCTTGTCTTCCTTGGAAGACTGTAATAATCCTTTTTCAGTTGCTGTGTTAAAATACTGTTCCAGTTTGCTAGTTTTTCTAGTTTATGTTGTGCTATATACCATGACCAGAAGCAACTTGGAGAGGAAATGGCTTATTTGACTTATAATTCCCAATCACACTTGATAATGGAGGATCAGGGCAAGAACTCAAATAGGAGCAGAGGCCAGAAACATGAAGGAAACCTACTTATTCACCTACTCTCAGCCTCAAGTTCAACTATGTTCCTCTTTTTATGTATTTATATCTTTATTTTATATATGTATGTATGTATGTATGTATGTATGTATGTATATATGTATGTATGTATGTATGGGCTTTTTGTCTGCACATATGTCTATGTACCATTTGTGTACTTAGTGGCCACAAGCCCAGATGAAGGCATCAAATGTCCTTGGACTGGAGATAACATTGTCAGTTGCCATGTAGGTTCTAGGAATTGAACCAGGATCCTCTGGAAGAGCTCTTAACCTCTGACCTATCTCTCAAGCCCCTCAACTACCTTCCTTGTAACTACCAAAATGACCTTCCCAGGAGTGGTCCTGTCTAAAGTGGTCTTGGCTCTCCTACATCAATCATTATTCAAGAAAAAGCCCTAGAGACTTACCTACAGCCAATCTGATGGAGGCATTTCCTCAAAATAGTTTTTTTCTCTTCCCATATGACCTTAACTTGTATCAAGTTGACAGAAAAATCTAACCACCACAATTATCACAACCAAAACCAACTTAAGAGAGAAAGTGTTTATTTTTGCTGAGGGTTCTAGAAGGGATGTAGTCCATCATGGAGAGGAAGGCAGGGAGGTCAGAAAACAGAGGGGTCACATTTCATCCCCACATAGGAACCTGAGACAGACACCTTAGCCAGTCACTTTGTATTTACATTGTTATCACTGTTTACAAGCTGTATGGACGTGTTTGTATGTAATGCTATGATTAGTTCTTCCTTTTGCATGGGATTTGATTTTTCTTTGTCACTCTTTAAATCCAGCCTCTTCTTCTGTTGTACTATTTTTTTTTTTTTTTTTTTTTTTATAACATGAATCTTTTTTTTTTTTTTCCGGTTTTTTGAGACAGGGTTTCTCTGTGTAGTTTTGGTGCCTGTCCTGGATCTTGCTCTGCAGACCAGGCTGGCCTCGAACTCACAGAGATCCACCTAGCTCTGCCTCCCAAGTGCTGGGATTAAAGGCGTGCACCATCACTGCCCAGTGTAACATGAATCTTAAAAGGTCTTAATAGTAATAAAAACAAAACTGGAGCCAAATACTGGGGTGAAAGCTGAAAGATCAGAGAACCAGAACAAGCCAGCCACATCCTTATCTCTAAAAAATCCTCAGCCTCAAGGGGAAGAGTTCCTGTTTCCTCACACTGTGTATTCCTTTCTGCTTCCTGCCATCACTTCCTGGGATTAAAGGTGTGTGTCCTTCCCAAGCAAAGACATAAGATCTCAAGTGCCTGGCTCTGTTTCCAGTGTGGCTTTGAACTCACAGAGATCCAGATAGATCTCTGCCTCCAGAGTGATAGAATTAAAGGCTTGTGCCACCACTACCTGACCTCTATGTCTAATTTAGTGGCTGGCTTCTTCCACTGATCCCCAGGAAAGCTTTATTGAGGTACACAATAAATCACCACAGTTTTTTGGTCAGTATTTTCTGACATGCAGTCCCATACACCTCTCGGCCACTGGCCATCCCTGTACCTGGACGGCTTCCTCTCTGGGCCTGTGCTCCAGTCTTGGGATCATTCTCATATTCTGCTGTGAACTCTCTCACCCTTTTTGGACAGAAGTCCCATTTCTGGAACCTCCTTGTCCTGCAGTCTTTTCTTGGATCCCCTCCTGGATTCTACTGAGCATGTTTTATCTTAGCTTCTTGGGACATGAAAATGTAGAATTTTGGTAATTTGTCTGTATTAAAGTTTTTTTTTTCTATGTTTAAATCTGAATTATAGTTTGACCTGCCACAAAATTCTAAGTTGGGAATGTTTTTTCCTCAGCCTTGTTTCCCTGTTTGGAATCCTTTTGAACTTTCCCTCTGTTACACAAAAAATTGTCAGGAACTTGTTCCTTGCTTGGCTCAGCATTGGCCAGCTGTGTTGGGAATCTCTTGCCCTCATCCAGGCAGTTCTGAAACTGTTTCTCCTATAGTTTTCTCTTCCGTTTCCTCAATTTATCTGAGTGTCTCAGATAATCTATAATCTATTTTATTCTACGAATGTTGCCGTCTGCTACCTTTACAAGTGTTCGATTTAGTTTAGCTACACCACAGCATTACACTGTAAAGATAATTCAGTGTAATAGTAAGTTAATAGACATTGATTCTCTGTTGAGTTTTCTTTTATAAACAATGCCTTAATGGCTGTTTCTGTCCATGCACTTTTGTACACTTTGCAGAATTCATACACTGAACAGACAGACTAGGGCAGGGGAAGTGACCGTTTACAGTTCAGGACACATTGGCACTTGCTTGACTTAGGTATAGCACCAGTTCCTAAAGTCATTTTCACCGATGCTTGATATGATCAGCCCTTTTAACTTTTGCCAAAATTGTGGACGAGAAATTTTTTCTTGTGGGAGCCCACAACTGAATCAGTTTCTCAGTTTGAATCTGAAGTCTCTTCTGAGTCAATAGAATTCAGGCTTGCTTGCTCCAGGGCTGGAAGAAAATCCTGATTAGCCCACAAGAAGGAACATACTATTTAGCTAGACACAGGCTGCTGATGCCAGGCAGAGGTACATCGAGATAGAAAATGAAACTGCCTGCTCCTGGACGCAAGGCAGGATAAATAGTGGTTGAATGCCTGTGCTGTGCATTGTTCTACCTTTGTCCTTCAAAACTGTATATAAGCTGGCTGTGAAATAAACTCAGGACTGTCTGGCATTGATCGGCAGTCTTCTAGATTCTTTTCTGACTTCTTCAAAACTGTATATAAGCTGGCTGTGAAATAAACTCAGGACTGTCTGGCATTGATCGGCATTCTTCTAGATTCTTTTCTGACTTCTTCACTGTTTCTACAATCTGCACACCTCTACCCAGATACCCAATTGACTGTTGGCAGGCTCCGACAGTTTCTCAGATGATTTTGCAAATAAAAGTTGAAAATATTTCTATATATCATGTATTCCTCCTCTTCTGTGAAGTGGCTATTTATACAGTTTGTCTATGAATTCTAAACTAAATTAAATCCAGACATGAAAAAATTGCATGCCTCAAAATGTAAAAATAAAGCAAAATTAAAACTGCATGAGAAATATGGCTGATGCATAAATAGCATTTCACAATTAAAAATTAAATAGTTGAATTTGGGAGAGGCATACATTTAAATAAAATTTATTTATATTTTCTATTCCACTCCATTATTTTCAAAGAGAATCCTTTTTTAAAATTAAAATGGCAAACGAGACATAAACACTAATTTATTCTTACATATTAATCATGTTGGCCATGTCTTCATCATTTGTAGAACACTGCTGAAGTATCTCAGTAAAAGCAGATTCATTTTCAAAACTTTTAACAAAAACATTAAGTAGTTTTCTATATTCAAAACAGAGACAAAATATTAAATATAATCCTCAAAGTATAAGCAATAAGTATTAATATTTCATAGATTTTTCACGCCTCTCCAGAGAGATGGCAACTATACTGAAGGGATAAAGCAGAGAGCAGACAAGAAGTGGAACAAAGCTTTTAAAGTCACAGAGCTCACCTTCAGTGACATACTTCCTCCAGCATGGCTCCACCTCCCTATAACCTCCCCAAACAGCACCACTGACTGGGGGCTAAGTTATCAAATGCTGGAGCCTGTGAGGGACATTTCTCATTCAAGCTGCTTACGAAAGTGTTTATCCATCATTGAGGGAAGTTGGGGGAGGAATTCCAGGCAGTAATATGAAGCAGAAACCATGAAGAAATGCTGCTTGCCAGCACTCTCTGACTCTCTGCTGTGCTCACACTTAGCTGGCTGTCTTACATATCTCTGGACCAGCTACCTAAGGATGGTCTCACACTTAGCTGTCTGTCTTACACATCTCTGGACTAGCTACCTAGGGATGGTTCTGTCCATGGTAGACTGTGCTCTCCCACGTAAATCAACCAAGACAATCTGTCACAGACGTGATCTCTTACAAGATGATCTGTCATGGCCCATTTGATATGGGCCATCCCTCAGATGTTTCACTCTTCCCAAGAGAGTCTGGTTGGGTCCAGTTGACAATAAAAATTAGTCAGCACACCAATCAAGTTTAAAATAAAGATTAACCATCAGGTCCAGCTAGCTATATCTGACTTTGTATGAATAGAAGACTTTGAGCTTATAAGTATGAAAAAATACATTGTTGGGAAGATAGGAGATTATTCATGTCACCAATCCAAGAAGAGATTAAACTGTTGAGCTATCATGACCTCATTGTATGTAGCACAACCTCACAAACACTCAGAAGTGTGATTTACTAACTCAGGCATTTTTTCATCCTAATCAAATTGAAAATTCAAATTAGCATTCTGAACAAAGGAGGGAATACTTACAGAAATAATTTTTAAAATCACATTATATTCCAATTGTTTACATAAGAGAGAGCTCAAGAAAAAAAAAAAACAAGTGTGTGTCAACAACAAAGAGAAAGAGTAATTCTCGAATTTGTTGGAGCTTTCTCTCATATGGTATGTTTACCCTAAGGGATATGTGAAATGTTTGGGGTCAAGAATCCAAAGCAGTTCAGCACAGTGGTAGTTTATATATTTTTTTACGTTCATATTTCTGTATATGATCAAGTGCTCTTTGGTCAAAAGATCCAAGTGGGAATGTTATTAAAATATGTAAGTGTTATAAGTTCACTATTGTGACCTCATTAGTGCAGAATACTTCATTGAGTTTTTATGAAGATATTAATTTGGGAAAATTTTAAGTGAAAATGCCATTTTATCAAAGTTCTTATTCTGTTTCTAAATTCAAGATCAAGGTTTATTGTTTTACTGAAATTTTAGATAGTTGAAGTAGTAAAATAAATGGTCATCAAATTGATTTATAAATTTTTGTTCCTTTGCATTTTTGAATTTTATAATGTTATTGAGTTATAGCTTATTTATTATATAGTTTGTTCATTCACAAGACACATGTTGATCGAACAACTCTGCACATGTATTAAAATCATCGGCCAGGCGGTGGTGGTGCACACCTTTAATCCTAGACTCAGGAGGCAGAGCCAGGTGGATCTCTGTGAGTTCCAGGCCAGCCTGGTCTACAGAGTGAGTTCCAGGAAAGGCGCAAAGCTACACAGAGAAACCCTGTCTCGGAAAAAGAAAAGAAAAATCATCATAAATGTAACTAAACATTTCTTTCACTCCAAAAGAAATTCTATGCTCATCATTACATAACAATTTTCATTCAAACTGTAACTGTTATATAAAATTGCATTTCTTCTTTTTTTTTTTTCTGTTACAACATTACAACTTTATTTGTATAACAAGCTTATAAGGAATAAAAGATAGGTGGATTTTTCTTTTCCACCAGCCAGCTCCCAACTAACCACACAGAGACTTCTTTTTTTATTCTTTTTCTTTTTTTTCACAGAGAGATCCTTTATTAAGCATCTTTTAAAGAAAATTTAAAGTGGATGCCTGCTGACTCAGGCAGAAAAACAGCAGCACATGACCTTGCAGGTGTGATTGTTAAGAGAAGAAAATGGGGAGGTCTGTGTTAGAATGGGCTAGGATGAGGTGGTAAAGAGGATAGGGGACAAGGGAGGAAGGGACAGGAACAAGGGAAAGGTGACAAGAATATTTGTCCTGCAGGGACAAAGGACTGCCTCTGAATACAGGGAAGAGAGATGTGGCACATAGGAAAATGGTGGTTTATGAAGATAAAATGGGATACTCTGTGTTAGTATGAAGTGTTTAATTTAATTAATTAATTAATTAATTAATTTTGTTCATTATCTTTTTTCCCTTTTTTTATATTATATTTGTGCTTTAATTTTACACATCAGCCATGGGTTCCCCTGTCCTCCCCCCTCCCGCTCCTACCCCCACCTTTCCCCCACCCCC
This sequence comes from Onychomys torridus, assembly GCF_903995425.1. Lineage (NCBI taxonomy): Eukaryota > Metazoa > Chordata > Mammalia > Rodentia > Cricetidae > Onychomys > Onychomys torridus. The sequence goes on along the minus strand of NC_050457.1, from coordinate 71,092,370 downwards.
TGCCCTCCATTCCCATCTCCTCCAGGGCCAAGACTCCCCTGGGGATTCATTTAAACTTGGTGGATTCAGTACAGGCAGGTCCAGTCCCCTCCTTCCAGGCTGAGCAAAGTGTCCCTGTGTAAGTCCAAGGTTCCAAACAGCTAGCTCATGCACTAAGGGCAGGTCTTGGTCCCACAGCCTGGATGCCTCCCAAACAGTCCAAGCCACTCAACTGTCTCACTTATCCAGAGGGCCTGATCCAGCTGGGGGCTCCATAGCCTTTGGTTCACAATTCATGTGCTTCCATTTGTCTGGCAGTTCGTCTCCGTGCTTTTTCCAATCTTGACCTCAACAATTCACACTCCCACAGTCCCTCCTCCTTCTCAACAATTGGACTCCTGGAGCTCCACCTGGGGCCTGGCTGAGGATCTCTGCATCCACTTTCATCAGTCACTGGATGAGAGTTCCAGCCTGACTGTCAGGGTGTTTGGCCATCTGATAACCAGACTAGGTCAGATCATGCTTTCTCTCGACCACTGCCAACAGTCTACAGAGGATGCATCACTGTGGATCTCAGGGGACCTCTCCAGCACTCTGCCCACTCCTGTTCTCATGTGGTCCTCATCCATCATGGCCTACCATTTCTTGTTCTCCCTTTCAGTTCCTGATCCAGCTGGGATCTCCTGCTCCCCCAAGCCTCCCTTCCCTCAAACCTTGCCCTTCATTTCTCCCACTCTCGTCTGGGTTGTTCATGTAGATCTCATCCATTCTCTGTCATTGGGTGATCCCTGTGTCTTTCCTAGGGACCTGTTTTCTAGATAGCCTCACTGGAGTTGTGAGTAGCAGTCTAGTCATCTTTGTTTTACATCTAGTATCCTCCTATGAGTGAGTACATACCATGTTTGTCCTTCTGAGTCTGGGTTACCTCATTCAGGATGATTTTTTCTAGATCCATCCATTTGCCTGCAAACCTCATGATGTCATTGTTTTTCTCTGCTGAGTAGTACTCCATTATGTATATGTACCATATTTTCTTTATCCATTCTTCAGTTGAAGGGCATCTAGGTTGTTTCCAGGTTCTGGCTATTACAAACAATGCTGATATGAACATAGCTGAGCAAATGCCCTTGTGGTATGATTGACCATTCCTTGGGTATATGCCCAAGAGTGCTATAGCTGGGTCTTGGGGGAGATGGATTCCCAATTTTCTCAGGAAGCACCATATTGATTTCCAAAGTGGCTGTACAAGCTTGCATTCCCACCAGCAGTGGAGGAGAGTTCCCCTTGCTCCACATCCTCTCCAGCATAAACTGTCTTCTGTGTTTTTAATCTTAGCCATTCTGACAGGTGTAAGGTGGTATCTCAGAGTCGTTTTGATTTGCATTTCCTGGATAATTAGGGATGTGGAGCAATTCCTTAAATGTCTCTCAGCCATTTGAACTTCCTCTGTTGAGAATTCTCTGCTGAGTTCTATAGCCCATTTCTTAATTGGACTGTTGGGCATTTTGTTGTCTAATTTCTTGAGTTCTTCATATATTCTGGATATCAGCCCTCTGTCAGCCTCTGTGGGGTTGGTGAAGACCTTTTCCCATTATGTAGGCTGTCACTTTGTCTTGTTGACCATGTCCTTTGCTCTACAAAGCTTCTCAGTTTCAACAGGTCCCATTGATTGATTGTTTCTCTCAGTATCTGTGCTACTGGTGTTATATTTAGAAAGTGATCTCTGGTGCCAATGCATTCAAGAGTACTTCCTAATTTCTCTTCTATCAGGTTCAGAGTAACTGGATTTATGTTGAGGTCTTTGATCCATTTGGACTTAAGTTTTGTAGACGGTGACAGATATGGGTCTATTTGCAGCCTTCTACACATTGACATCCAGTTATGCCAGCACCATTTGTTGAAGATGTTTTCTTTTTTCCATTGTACAGTTTTGGCTTCTTTGTCAAAAATTATATGTTCATAGGTGTGTGGGTTAATGTCAGGGTCTTCAATTCGATTCCATTGGTCCACATGTTGGTTTTTGTGCCAGTACCAAGCTGTTTTTATTACAGTAGCTCTATAGTAGAGCATGAGGTCAGGGATTGTGATGCCTCCAAAGGTTGTTTTATTGTATAGGATTCTTTTGGCTATCCTGGGTTTTTTGTTTTTCATTATGAAGTTGAGTATTATTCTTTCCAGATCTGTGAAGAATTGTGTTGGTAATTTGATGGGAATTGCGTTGAATCTGTAGATTGCTTTTGGTAAGATCGCCATTTTTACTATGTTAATCCTGCCTATCCATGAGCATGTGAGATCTTTCCATTTTCTGATATCTTCTTCAATTTATTTTTTCAGGGACTTAAAGTTCTTGTCATATAGGTCCTTCACATGCTTAGTTAGAGCAACTCCAAGGAATTTTATAACATTTGTGGCTATTGTACAGGGTGGTGTATCTCTGATTTCCTTCTCAGCCTATTTGTCTACTGTATATAGAAGGGCTACTGATTTTTTTGAGTTGATCTTGTATCCTGCAATGTTGCTGAAGGTTTTTATTAGCTGTATCAGTTCCTTGGTTGAATTTTTGGGGTCACTCATGTATACTAACACGTCATCTGCAAATAGGGAAAGCTTGACTTCTTCCTTTCCAATTTGTATCCCCTTAATCTCTTTATGTTGTCTTATAGCTCTGACTAGAACTTCAAGTACTATATTGAATAAGTATGGGGAGAGGGGACAGCCTTGCTTTATTCCTGATTTTAGTGGTATTGCTTTGAGTTTTTCTCCATTTAATTTGATGTTGGCTGTTGGCTTGCTGTAGATTGCCTTTATTATGTTTAGGTATGTTCCCTGTATTCCTGATCGCTCCAAGACCTTTATCATGAAGGCGTGTTGGATTTTGTCAAATGCCTTTTCTGCATCTAGTGAGATGATCATGTGGTTTTTTTCCTTGAGTTTGTTTATAAGGTGTATTACATTGATGGACTTTCATATGTTGAACCACCCTTGCATCCCTGGGATGAGGCCTACTTGATCATAGTGGATAATTGTTTTGATGTGTTCTTGGAGTCTGTTTGCCAGAATTTTATTGAGTATTTTTGCATCAATATTCATGAGGGAGATCGGTCTGTAGTTCTCTTTCTTTGTTGCATCTTTGTTTGGTTTAGGAATCAGGGTAATTGTAGCCTCATAGAAGGAGTTTGGTAATATACCTTCTGCTTCTATTGTGTGGAACAATTTAAAGAGTATTGGTATTAAGTCTTCTTTGAAGATCTGGTAGAATTCTGCAGGGAAACCATCTGGTCCTGGGCTTTTTTTGGTTGGGAGACTTTTAATGACTGATTCTATTTCCTTAGTGGTTATTGGACTGTTTAAATGGTTTATCTGGTCTTGATTTAACTTAGGTATGTGGTACCTATCCAGAAAATTATCCCTTTCTTTTAGATTTTCCAGTTTTGTGGAGTAGAGGTTTTTGAAGTATGACCTGATGATTCTCTGGATTTCCTCATTGTCTGTTGTTATGTCCCCCTTTTCATTTCTGATTTTGTTAATTTGGATGCTCTCTCTCTCCGTCTTTTGGTTAGTTTGGATAATGGCTTGTCTATTTTGTTGATCTTCTCAAAGAACCAACTCTTTGTTTCATTAAGTTTTTGTATAGTTCTCTTTATTTCTATTTTATTGATTTCAGCTCTCAATTTGATATTTTCCTGGCATCTGTTCCTCCTCGGAGACTTTGGTTCTTCTTGTTCTAGAGTTTTCAGGTGTGCTGTTAAGTCACTAGTGTGAGAATTCTCCAACTTCTTTATGTGGGCATTTAGTGCTATCAATTTCCCTCTTAGCACTGCTTTCATAGTGTCCCATAAGTTTGGGTATGTGGTGTATTCATTTTCATTGATCTCTAGGAAGTCTTTAATTTCTTTCTTTATTTCTTCCTTAACCCATTGGTGATTCAGTTGAGCATTATTCAGTTTCCATGAAATTGTAGGATTTCTGTAGTTTTTTTTCTGTTGGTATAATCTAACTTTAAACCATGGTGGTCCGATAGAACACAGCAGGTTATTCCAATTGTTTTGTATCTGTTGACATTTGCTTTGTGGCCAAGTATGTGGTCGATTTTAGAGAAGGTTCCATGGGGTGCTGCAAAGAAGGTATATTCTTTTTTGTTTGGGTAGAATGTTCTGTAGATATCGGTTAAGTCCATTTGAGCCATAACATCAGTTAAGTCCATTATGTCTCTGTTAAGTTTCAATTTGGCCGATCTGTCCAGAGGTGAAAGTGGGGTGTTGAAGTCTCCTACTATTAATGTGTGGGGTTTTATACGTGATTTAGGCTTTAGTAATGTTTCTTTTACATATGTGGGTGCCCTTGTGTTTGGGGCATAAATGTTCACAATTGAGACTTCATCTTGGTGGATCTTTCCTGTGATGAGTATGTAATGTCCTTCATCATCGCCTTTAATTTTTTTTAGTTTGAAGTCTATTTTGGTGGATATTAGGATGGCTACACCAGCTTGCTTCTTAAGACCATTTGATTGGAAAGTCTTTTCCCAGCCTTTTATTCTTAGGAGGTGTCTGTCTGTGAATTTGAGGTGTGTTTCTTGTGTGCAGCAGAAAGATGGGTCCTGTTTTTGTATCCATTTTGTTAGTCTGTGTCTTTTTATGGGTGAATTAAGTCCATTGATGTTAAGAGATATTAATGCACAGTGATTGTTTGTTCCTGTTATTATTTTTATTTTTTGGTGGTAGTGTGTGTGTGCTTCTCTTCTTTGGGGTTTACTGCTGTGGTGTTATCTATTGCCTGTGTTTTCATGGGTGTATCTGCCTTCCTTAGGTTGGAATTTTCCTTCTAGTGCTTTCTGTAGGGCTGGGTTTGTGGATAAGTATTGTTTAAATCTGGTTTTGTCTTGGAAGGTCTTGTTCACTCCATCTATGATGATTGAAAGTTTTTCTGGGCATATTAGTCTAGGCTGGCATCCATGGTCTCTTAGTATCTGCATTATATCTGTCCAGGTCCTTCTGGCTTTCAAAGTCTCCATTGAGAAATCGGGTGTTATTCTGATGGGTTTGCCTTAATAAGTCACTTGGCCTTTTTCCTTTGCTGCCCTTAATATTCTTTCTTTATTCTGTATGTTTAGTTGTTTAATTATTATGTGGTGAGGGGACTTTTTTTTGGGAGGTCTAGTCTGTTTGGTGTTCTATAGGCTTCTTGTATCTTCATAGGCATTTCCTTCTTTAAGTTGGGAAAGTTTTCTTCTATGATCTTGTTAAATATATTTTCTGTGCCTTTGAGTTGGTATTCTTCTCCTTCCTCTATCCCTATTATTTGTAGGTTTGGTCTTTTCATGGTGTCCCAAATTTCTTGGACATTTTGGGTCATGACTTTGTTGGCTTTAGTGTTTTCTTTGACTGATGAATCTATTTCTTCTAATGTATCTTCAACACCAGAGATCCTCTCTTCCGTCTTTTGCATTCTGTTGGTTATACTTGCATCTGAAGTTCCTGTTCGTTTACTCAGATTTTCTATTTCCAGCATTCCTTCTGCTAGTGTCTTCTTCATTTTTTCTATCTCACTTTTCAGGCCTTGGACTGTTTCCCCTGTCTGTTTCATTGCTTTTTCATGATTTTCTTTCAGGGACTTATTGTTTTCTTCTGCTTTAATTGTCCTTTCCTCTAGTTTTTTTTTTTTTTTTTTTTTTTTTTTAATAACGTTCTTCCCATTTTTGGTTTGTCTGTTCCTCCACTTTATTTTTGATTTCTTCTATATAAGGATCTAGCCTCTTTATGATGTTACTTATATGGTTGTTTTTTTTCTTCTTTTTCCATTCTGTGATGTTCAGGTCTAGCTGTTGGAGAAGGGCTAGGTTCTGGTGATGCTGTATTGCTCTTTATTTTGTTGTATGTACTTCTGCCTTGGCGTCTGCCCATCTCCTTGTGGGTTCATTCTTGGTTTTATCAGTGTACTTGGTCCAGACAGAGCTGACAGATTTAGGGAGCCTCTCTCTGGTCCAGATGGAAGCCCTGGGCTGGATGGGAGCTCTGGTCCAGATGAGAGTGCTGGCCAGATAGGAGCTGGGGGCTGGACTCTGTGTCTCAGGAAGTCCCTGGGATCTCCTTATCTTGTCCAGATGGGAGCTCCTCTTGTCCAGATGGGAGTTCTGGGACAGGATGGAAGCTCTGGTCCAGATTGGAGATCCAGGACAGTATGGAATACTGGACACTGGTCTCTAATTCTCTGGAAGTGGCTGGGGTCACCAGCAGATGGGTGTGGGGGCAAGGTGTTGAGGTTGTAGTGTTCACTGGAGGGTCTCTCTAGTCTCTCTGGTCCCGATGGGAGTTCCGGGGCGGATGGAAGCTGGGGGCTGGTCTCTGAGTCTCAGGAAGTGGCTAGGGTCTTGGGCAAATGGGTGTGGGTCTGCCTGCAGTCTTGGAAAAGGTGAGCCTTCCCACAGGGCCCGCCAATTGTCCGGAAACTGGGGCCAAGTTGAGCAGGTCCTCCCAGGATTGTGCCCAGGGGTCGGACCCAGGGGCGGTTGCCTCTCTGACTATAACCCTAGGCACTCACCTCTGGTCCTAAAATTGCATTTCTAAACTGTGATTTATAAAATTTATTACAAAGGGAGATATTTCTTCACTATTTTAAACTATTTTAATTCCATTAATATTCCTTCTCGATTGTTTGTCAAATCTTGACCTTAGAAGCTAGTGATTAATGCCTGGGATGTATGAGGCCCTCAGTTTAATCCCCATCAACACAAAGTGTCAATGATTTAAATGAATAAGGTAGCAGACATAAATGCTGGCACATTATAAACTGTATTGAATAAAAATAGTCTAAATAAGCATAGATTGTCAGAATGAATTGAAGAACTTAACAAATCAACTACACGCTACTTAAAATAAGCTGACTTTATTCAGTGCTTAAGAAAGTATCCAGGACTTTACACACGCTGGGTGAGCACCTTTGGATGAGCCTGTAACCTCAGTCCCTAAGCTCCTCAAAATAGAGACACATATAAGTGAAAGTGAGAAAGAGCAAAACAGATATGCCATGCAAGCAGCAATCAAAGAAAGCTGAAGAGGATATGTTAATGTGAGAATAACTTTATTTTAGAAAAAATATTCCAGGAAAATAGAAATAGCATGAATGGAAACCAGGGGAGGGGACTGTGACGATTATTAAGGGCCAGAGGGTGGAAAAGAATGCTGTGCAATGCCGCCCACTGGGTAGGATATGGCTCTTGCAATGGAACGTACAGCAGCTGTGAACACCTGCATAAGGCCTGCATGAAAACGTGCAGGAAAGTGGTGGGAAGATGAGTGGGGTCAGCAGGTGTGGGAGGAAGATAAGAGAAGGCAATAGGAGATGAATATCGTCACAATACATTATAGAAACCCAGGGGATTGTCAAAAACTGTTAAAAACTAATATAAAAAGTGAAGTCAGAGCTTTTGAAAATTTTATTTTATTTTTATCTTATGGGTCATTTGTGTGTATATTATGGCTTCTCGTTTGGGTTTTTATGAGATTCCTCTGTGTGTGTGAACACCTTCTATATGTGTGTGTCTCTGCTTCTATATGCATTTCCTGTGCTTTATCTTTGGCTCTTTTTCTTGTTTGATTGTTTTGTCATATTCAGATCTGTTATTTATTTATTTATTTTATTATATTATCACTCATTAAAATGTTGCTGTCTACAAAGAAGACATAACAGAGATTCAAAATACAGGAACATGTTTCTGATTCTATGTACCCAATTGTTCAATCTCACAGAAACAGCAAACAGAATGGTGGCCACCAGAGACTGAGGCAGGAGAGCAATGGGGGATGTTGGAAAAAAAGTCAATACTGCAATTGAACAGAAGGAATAATATAAATATTGATTGCAGTAGGTAGGTTTAGTCACAGGTACAAATATCCATGTATATCACCATGTACCTAATCATATATGATTATAATTTGTCAAAATGAAATAAAATTTATGCAAAAATGAAACAGGAATGAAAGTTCAAATAGATAATCCAAATGTATAGTTGGGCATATTAATAAGTCCCTTTTTGTAGTTGCTATAAGTGTACCAAAGGTCAGAACAGTGTGAACAAATGGATCTCATAGACTATATCATCATAAATTACAGAATACACATTGTTTCTAAGTGTGAGCGTCCATTCACCAAGAAAGATTTACCAAGTCTTGAAAAGAAACTTACATATGCTTAAATTATTAAGATTTATAAAATATATATTCTTTAGCCCAAATTTAATTTAATTAGACACCACCAAATACTAGGAAATTAGACAAAATATATCTAGTAGTATATGAGTCAAAGAAACTGTAAAGGAAATAATGAGAAACATATCAGACTGAAAGTGACAGAACAATTTATGTAAGTAGGTAAAATAGAAGTAAATAGTACTAAAATGATGAAAACATACTACTGAGAAATGCCAAGAGGCGTTGAATCAATAATGTAATTTGTAGAAAGAAAAGCAAGAGCTACAGAAAGCACTCAACACAAAAGAAACAGGTAAATCAGACAGGTGATTTCATTAGAGAAGAAATAATTCTACAGGATCATATCCCGAAAATACAAGCAGCATGGAATAAGTTCAGAGTTCAGGATTTCCCAGCACCCAAGTCAGACAACAACAAAAAAGAAAAAGATGACAACCCATTATTTCTAGAAACATGCACACAAAACCCCTCAACAAAAGTAACCAAGATGTCCTAGAGTTCTCTAGAGCAATAGAAGTGATAGGATGTACATGTGTATTATAAAAGAGAGTCTGTTAGATTGGCTTACACCATAGGGGCTGGGTAGTCCAACAGTGGTCATCTGCACACTGGAAATGCCAGGGACACAGTATTTCTCAGTCCAGAGAGCTGGATGCCTTAGCAATCCTAATCTGATTGCTGCTGAAGGTGTAGAAATTCTTGGAGTCTTTGGTCTTCAGTCCACAATGAAAAACTGAAGGAGCTGAGTTCTGGTGTCAGCAAAAGAAGGTGTAGCAGAAACAGATAAGAACAAAAAGTACAGATAGGGAATCAAGGAGCTCTGCTATCTCCTTGGACCTCTTTCTGTCTGGGATATCTACCGTGGGGAGGGGCCCAACAGAAAGAAGTCTGTTGCAGTCAACAATCTGAAAGGAGTTGGAGATCTGAAGAGTGTTTTGACATCAGACCAGGAGATGCAGAGTTTGGAGTTTGCCCAGCTTGTTTTTGGTCCAGTTTTTCCTCACTATGCTTCCTTTCCTATATTTTAGGATAGTAATATATATCTTGTGCCATTGTATGTTGGATGTATGTAATCTGTTTTTTATTTTGATTTTATAGGGGATTATAGTTAAGAGATGGCATGAATCTCAAAATAGACTTTATACTTGAAACACTGTTGAGACCGTGATAGACTATGGGAACTTTTGGAGTTGGACTAAATACATTCTGCATTATAATGTTGTTATAAGCTTATGGGGGCCAGGGAGTAGAATGTGGTAGTTTGAATGTAATTGGACCCCATTAGCTCATAAGGAGTAGCACTATTAGGAGGTGTGGCCTTGTTGGAGGAATTATGTCATTGTGGGGGTGGGCTTTGAGGTCTTGTATATGCTCAAGCTATGCTGTGTCTTACCTGTGGTTCAAGAAGTAAGATCTCTCAGCTCCTTCTCCAGTAGCATATCTGTCTGCATGCCACCCTGTTGCACCATGATGATAAGGGAGTAAACCTCTGAAAATGTAAGCCACCCCAATTAAGTGTTTTTCCTTTATAAGAGTTGCCACGGTCATAGTGTCTCTTCACAGCAATAGAAACCCTAACTAAGACAGTGATACGGGAAGAATTGGATGTGTCTATGGATGCAATATGCCCACAGTGATACAGGAAGCATCAGGTGTGTCTGTGGATGCAAGAATGCCCACCGTGATACAGGAAGCATTGGGTGTGTCTTTAAATGCAACAATGCCCACAGTGATACAGGATGGAATGGACTGTAGAAGCATTAAGCCACCTAAAAGGAGCCTGTACTAGTGCTGCACCCCCTCAGAAACATCATAGGCTGCACAATTTTAACAACAGCATTTTTTTCCTGCCCAGTTTTGGAAGCTAGAAATCCAAGAACAGCTGTATATTCGGGATGGTTAATTATGAAGCCTCACTCCTGGCTGTATTCACAGCCATCATTCCCCTGCATCTTCATGTGAAATTTTCTCAGACCACACTAGTGTCCCACGTTACATCTTGAAAATCTTATTCTAACTTAATTACTATGTAAACAGCCTATCTCGTCACACTTTGACTATAGTGACACTGAGGATTAGGACTACAGTGTGTAAATATTCAGCCTACCTGAGTATGATTTTCCTAAAACATTGCAAATCATTGTAACAAGAATGTATCACTTTAATAAGGGAAATGGAGTGATAGCTCAGCCAGTAAATTATGTATGTGGAACTGAGTTCCATCCCTAGTACTCATGTAAAAATACCCCAAAACTTAGGAGACTGGTACCCATGTTTCAAATCCTTTCTGGGGAAGCAGAGAAAGATAGATTCCTGGAAATTGGTGGGTGGCCCAGGCAGCCTAATTTGGGAGGCCTGGGTTCCATGGAGAGCCTCTCTCTTGAAAACAGTATGCATGACTATGACCACTAACGTTGACCTGTGGCCTCCACATGCTTGCACACATGCATATATGTACTAGAACACACACATTCACACACACACACACACACACACACACACACACACACACACACACCCCCAATACAAACTATAACTTGCAGGGAATAGGTTGATACCTTTGTATGGTGCAAGAGACAACCATTTTTTTCTAGTGACAACCTTGTTCCCCAAACCCAAGCATACTCTGCTTCCCCAGCTGTGCACGGACATGCTCGAGACTCTCCTGACTGTATGCTGCTTTGCTCTTAGATCTCTTCTTCTATCTTCTTTTGCTCTGTTAGGGGTGGGATAATCATGGCTGAGTTGTTCTGGGACCTCAGTCATCTATCTGTTCTCTCGTCAATGTGATAGAGGGAGGTGCTGGTACAGACAGAAAGGAAACTTCTCCCTTTACTTCCTTTGGAACATTTCCAGTAGTAGCCACAACTCATTGTTCTGGATCCTGCAGGGAAGCCCTGAGATTCAAGGTTCTACACTCTCCTAGGCAGAACCAAGGGCAATTTTAGCTCTGCTAGAGGCCTCTGATTGTCCTCACTGTCGGGATAGGAGTTCCTCCATGCAGTGAAAGCTAACTTGTGTGCCTTTTTATCCTTCAGTCATCTGTATAACAAATCTCTGTGTTAAAGCTATCTACATTTGGAATAACTGGAGGGGTTTTTATCTGCTGCTGGACCCTGCTGTATGGGGGTGACATTTATGTAGTCAGGGAGAGAGCAAGGGGGTCTGTAGTGAGCTGCTTCCCTTGTGATTTGTTACCACTGGGCGACAACATTTCTGGAAATCTGGATAAGCCAGGATATAGAAATGTGGTCCCTAGTTCAACACAGGTGTTCTTCTGCATGCACTTGCCCAGGCTGTTTTTTCCTCAAACATTCCTATTGCTCTCTTCAGCCAATTTTATCCGAATTTAAATGTACACATTAGAAATTCTTAGTTTAACCATAACTGTGTGTCAATGGCAGTAATTTTTATTCTGTGTGTAGGTTCTTCTCATCCGTTCACTTTCATGCCACCTACTTTCCACTCACCTTTGTTTGAGACCTTGTTATTAATCTCTCCCACATTTTGCTTAGGTTTCTGTTCCTTTGACAAATCCCATGACCAAAAGTGACTTGGAGAGGAAAGAGTTTATTTCATCTTCAAACTCCTTCCACAGTCCTCCTAAACAACATGGTGATGTCACTCACAGCAACTGTCCGCTCTGTGGTACTTATCTTTGTCCTACTTAGGTTTCTCTTGCTGTAGTAAATACCAAGACCAAAAGCAACTTAGGAAGGGAAGGGCTTATTTGAATTACACATCCAGATCATAGTCCTTCAGGAAGAGAAGTCAGGGCAGGAACTCAAGGCAGGGACATGGAGACAGGAACCAGAGCAGAGATCATGGAGGGGTGCTGTTTACTAGCTTGCTCCCCATGGAGCAAGTTTGCTCTATTATACAAGACAGGACCACCTGCCCAGGTGGCACTGTTCACAGCTACAAATTATCTCGTACAAGTGATCTTTACATTTTTAAAAAATTAAAATATAATTTCATAATTTTACCCTTCCCTTTCCTCCCTCTAATCTCTTCCATGTAGTCCTTCCTTTTGTTCCCTTTAAAATTAATGGCTTCTTTTTTTCATTTGTTGTTGTTGTGTGTGTGTGTGTGTGTTCCTTAAATACATAACTACAACCAACTCAGTGTGTTGAAGACATGGATGTGCATGCCATAATTGTTGCAACAATTGTCATAACACAAAAGACATGGAAACAACCTAAATGTCTATGAAGAAATGGAGGGACAAGAAAGCCTGAGTGCATATGTGTGTGTATAAGAGGGGGAATGGGGATGTTATAGAGCCTTAAAAGCAGAGATCCTGGCATGTTGGACATTAAGGATGATCCCTGGATAAAATATACTAAGTGCAATAGCCTGGAAACATAAACCTAAATGCTTTATGAGCTCACTTATGTGAAGAATTCTTCACGGTTAAATCCATAGCTGCAGACACTGGGATGGTGGCTAACAGAGGCAGGAGAGAAGGTTTTACTAGAGGAAGATGGGACAGGCGTCTGTCAAAGGACACAAGTGTTGTCTCATAATGAGCTATACAAGTTACTTCTGCTTGTTCTAAATCTATAGTTGATATTGACTTGCTCATCTCAAGTATATATTTCTTTTCCTTTCAGTGGTATTAATTTTAAGATTTATTTATTTATTATGCATACAGTGTTCTGCCTGCATGTATCCCTACAGGCTGGAAGAGGGCACCAGATCTCTTTACAGATGGTTGTGAACTACCATGTGGTTGCTGGGAATTGAACTCAGGACCTCTGGGAGAACAGCCAGCGCTCTTAACCACAGAGCCATCTCTGCAGCCCTCAGCGGTATTTTTAAGTGCTTGAGTCCCTCAATACCATCAATGTGTTCTAGCTAATCACCTCTTTCAGATTAATTACACCGAATTGCAATAGGCTTGCAGGATAAACTTTATTTACACCACATATGCCTTGTGATTTCTAACTGAATCTTCACCATGGTACATATTTGTTCACATTAGTGATCCTGAAACCCTCTCATTGAATAGAGGAGCTCTACACACATCACCTTACATGTTTGTTGCCTAATTACCAACATAAATATGACATGCTAAAGTTAGTATTAACTCTCCAGGGATTGTCCCCAGGATTGGTTCTTCTAAAATGAGCTTGCTTTTGTAGCTAGAGGGCATAGCTGTGTGCAGAGCTTTCTTCAGTAACCACTGGGTGAGGTAAATCATTTATGCATCTGCCAGTACCACACTAAGCCACAATGTCTTCAAATCCCAGTCCTGTTGTCCCTTCTAAAATACAAGGTAGTTTTCTACAGGATGCTGCCAGTATAGCTGTTCTAGGAGCCACAGTGAATGCATGTCTTGCAGTGTGAGTTAGGATGAATCCCAGATGACTGTTTTTGCTATTTCAGGAAAAGCAGCATGAGGGGCATCAAGCAGCATGATGTAGCACACGTTGACTTTTTGGATGATCTCTGATTATAAGCTGTAAACTTATAAGAGAAAATGTGTTGTTGAAGATAGCTTAGCTGGGTTTGGATCTCTCCATGATCTCATATTGACCCCCAACCATTAAAAGCTAAAGAAGCCTGCAAGATCAGAAAGGTAATACAGCAAAGTTGTTCTCAGATAAGAACCACTTGTCTCACCCTGCATCTGCACTGCTTCCCTTTACCCCACTGAAGCAAATTTCCAGATTCTTCCCTGTGAAGGTGGACTGGTGTTCTTGGCACTATGATGTGGGTGGCTCTGGGGTCAGGTATAGCAGAGGGCATCTACTCACAGCACAGGGCCAGGTGGATCTTTCCCAGAAGGGAAAGAGGTCTCAACATGGTAGTGCTGTGGTTGCTCACTGTAAATTTGTTATTCCCAGACATGATCTGGCAATCTGGTCATATTTTCTCTGTTCTCCAAACACAACTGCTACTCTGCATTGGAGGATCAACTCCAGGCTTTAGCTGGTAAGAGCCAGTGACTTTCTTTGGCTGCTTATCATACATAATTTAGTTTTAATAAATCTCTTGTCACAACCCTTATAACTTAGCTTATCTTGGCTTATTAGATAAAACATATGCCAATACCTCTTATCCAGCTTTCTAAACTACTTTGGAGCCCCTCTGCCTGATAATATATTTAAGTATTGGGTTTTTAAAAGAGCACATTAGATGCTACTTAAGTCTGTGTGGATTATTTGATGGGCATGTTTATTACTCTGAAGGATGAAAATGACCAGCCTCAGTTTTTAAACATCTGCTTGGAATAAAACAGTAAGTGACACTTCGATTTGTCATTTTGGGCAGAATTCCTGTGCTTGATGTGCTGGCTCTGTTTGTCTTGCTCCAGGCCATTCCAAGAAGATGCTTAGGTCATTGCCTCCTGGGATTCTTCAAGCTGAAATTCTCACTGTTCATGCTCTCAAGTTGGCCACAGTGGTCCAGTGATGGCCAGAGTAGATAGGAAACTGGTTAATGCTAGAATTCAGTGATCCCTCACACATGTCCCATCTTCTAATTTTGTCTCCAACAGGAAGAGGGTAAATTTTGACCCTGACCTTCGCTTGTTTTTGTACACTTTTAGGCTTTCTTGACAAAATGATTTCCACTGTGTGACTAGCTCTAGATCCCACATTGGAACTGTCTCAATCTCCAGGACAGTCTCTTCTGAATAATCACCCTTTCTTGTTTAAAAATGATCACTGTTCTGAAACTTATCTCTGTAGAGGAACTTAAAGACTCACTTGATAGGAACTCTTGGGGATGGGCTCTTTGGCTCAACATGTTTGTTTGCTTCTTCCATTACTTTGCAAATGGCAGTGCTTTTGTGACTTGTCATTGCTGTGTGATCATACCTTAGTTTATCCTGCCGTTTTGAACACCCACTTTGTGGTTATTATAAGCAGGGTGCTGGTGAAAACACTGCTGCTCATCTTTTAGTGAGCATGTGCATTAACAACCATTTCTGGAAGTTTCCCATGCTGTTTTAGGTTTGAGGAAGATGAGCAAAGAGAAGAGATATTTGATTAGGGTAGGCAGGACAGTGCACATTCAAGTTTTTGGCCAGTACAGTCAGCTGAGTTCCAAAATTGTTGGGTCAAGGATAATGGGACTTCTAATTGCCTTGGGCTTCCTCCCCAGATCTACTTGTATGGGAAATATAATTTACAAACATAATAAGAAACTCCCTGGGATGTTCTTAAGGTTCCTTAGCAGTGAAGCATGAAGCGTTGGGTTATTTTATACAGTTTAGTCACGGAAATGTATGTATCCCAGAAGTCTTGCTCTAGGTCCTTCATGCTTGCTTGGATTCTAGCAAGAATCTATATAGAAAAGTATGCTACTGTGCACTGTGGATGTTAGATTCAAGTGTGTGTTGACCAACACATCATTTGTACAGGGGACTACCCTGTTACTTTGAGATGGTCATTACTGCATTTTGTTCATCCCTGTATTTCCAGAATCAATACTGTTCTTAGATAAATTCAAAAATAAGTGATAGTGCTTCAAAAAAATAAAGCAGGAAAGAAGTCAGCAACCTTAAGAAAGGGCGGTTCAAGAGGTGAGCTTTTGCTGGATAGCAGAACAGTCTTGGCAGTGAACGCTGATCCTGTTGTTGCTGCTTCATTGTTTTCACTCTGAGAACATGTTGGACACACATGAGCAGAATTCAGATCATTCACTCTCTATTTTATCAAGGTGTGTTACTCAGAAGGTGTGCCTAGATTTGGGGCATGTTTAGGAGAGGTACAGCTCACCCCTGAAACCCAAGCCAATAAAAATCTCTACCTGTTAATGGAGAAATCTACCCTCATAGAGGAACTTAAAGATACGGACTCTGGGGATGGATTTCCTTGCTTGCCATGGTTTTTGTGTGCTTCTTCCATCACTGTCATGGATGGCAGCCCTATGGTCGTTTTTCATTATATAAATGGACCTTACTTTTTCAGCCAGTGGTAGAAGTGATTTTACTGAAATGCACTATACTAATTCAACGTGTGTGTGTGTGTGTGTGTGTGTGTGTGTGTGTGTGTGTGTGTGTGATTTCTATTGACATGTCAGTTATTATGAAAGACTTAGGGGTGGATTCTCCCAACAGTGTCTCTCTGGAGTATGGCTGTGATATCAGCTGGACTGCATTCTCACCTGGAGGTCTTGCTAGGGAAGAACTCTTGGAACTCTCATTCAGAATGCATCATTTATCTACTTGCACTAGATGATGGACGACATTTGTTTTCTATTGGTTGTTGGCTGGAACTGGATTGAAAGCTTCTGCCCTACTGGTTAGCGTTCACAGTACCAGAAGGTGCTATGCATTTTTCTGGAGGAGAAAAGTCATCAACAGTCTTATCTGTCTGTGAACCCTGTCAACTCCATTAATGACCTTCCAGGCATCATGTTCCCTCCAGTGCAATAGTGGCATAGCTGCTAAGGGAACAACCCACTGCTTTCTAACTGGATTGTAGGCTGACTCACAGGAGGGGAGTGGTACTTGTTTCTGTAGACCTACTCAAGAGCTCTTGGCTGGGGAAATCATAGGCCCTACACAAGAACCCACTACTATTATTGTTTTAAATGGCCATGTAGTCAAGCTGTCTTCTCATGTTTATAGTCATAGCTTAATACTGCTTCCAACCTTCATCAGAGAAGTTTCTTATTGTATAGGGCAAAAGTTAACACGGGTACCCATAGTTGGCCAAAGTGCTAAGAATAGGTGATGATGGATGCTCTGCTCAAATGGTACCCCTGTATCACCTTCTTCAGGGCTCAGGGAACATCTCAAAGGATGTAAGAACTGAGAATGGGGTATTGCCACAAATGATGTCTTCTGGACATGGCATTGCTGTTTCACTGATGAGCTGACTGTAGCTATGGTTGTCTGCACTAGACATATACAAAATTGGTTCCATCAACATTTCATCATGGATGGAGGAGGGACTTAGGAGGCCCCACCACTCCTTTTGAAACCAATGTCAGTTCATGTTTGCTAGGGGAAGGGATATAATTTTCTTTGGTGGTGTGGCCACTGGAAAGTTGTCCATGTTCCAACAAATAGCCTCCCACTTATGCTCATAGCAACAACCCTAATTAAGCTCAGTGTTCACACACAGAAACAAGGGAAGAAGATAGGAAAGGACTTGTTGGGAAGAAGAGTTTCAGTGAGAGAGGGAGGAGGATGCGAGTGGGGAATGAAGAATGAAAATGAATGAAATTTGTTATATAAATGTATGAAGCTGACAAATAAAAATGCTTAATTTTTATGATTCAAGATATAAGGAGTTTAAAAAATACTTAAATAAATTATATTATTTTAAAAGCATTTGTGATTATACATAAAGCCAGATGAGGGCTTGGTATACATATTATACTTGATTTCATGTTGTAATTTTTCCTCCTCCCTTTCCTACCTGCCATCCATCCTTGCTCCCTGGGGAGTAAGAAGAAGTTAGTCACGTCTTGTCCCTTCTCACAAACTCACTATAAAAGATTCAAAATGGCAATATTTCTTAAAGATAGAGATATATTTATCAAAATAAAGGTGAGACTCGATCATTGCTCTACACCATACATCTTGTGAATAACTTCATTTCCTTTTGTCTAGTCACCAGAATGAAGGAAGGGGAAGGATGATGACTATGATATATATATATATATATATATATATATATATATATGTATATATGTATATATGTATATATATCATATATGTATATATATGTGTATGTATATTATATGATATGTGTTTTATATTTATTTTTTATTTTTAACTTCCCCTTTCTCTACTCCTCCAAGTCTCTCCCTCCATCCCCTCTCCCCCAGATCCATTTTTCCTCCATTTCCCTTTAAAAAAAGAGCAGGTTTCTCAGGGATATCCATGGAACATGGCCTAACAAGATACAATAAGACTGGACACAAACACTCATACCAAGGCTGGACCAGGCAACCCAGTAGAAGAAAAAGGGTCCCAAGCACAGGCAAAAGAGTCAGAGACACCCCCCTCCCCCAACTCCCATTGTTAGGAGTTTCACAGGAACAGCCAGCTACACAACCATAAGGTATATGCAGAGAACCTAACTTGGACCCATAGAGCATCTATATTTGTCATTCTAATCTCTGTGAGCCCTGTGAGCTCTGTTTAGTTGATTCTGTGCAAATGTCTCATGGTGTCCTTGACTCCTCTGGCTCCTATAGTCCTTCCTTCCCCTCTTCTGTAAGCTTCCTCCAGCTCCTTGTAATGTTTGGCTATGAGTTGGCCCATCAGTTGCTGGATGATGCCTCTCTGATGGCAATTGGGCTAGGCACCAATCTATGATTATAGCAGAATATTATTAGAAATCATTTTATTGACTTTTTTGTCTATTTGTTTGGTTCTATCCTGGGTCTCTGGGCTATTCTGTCTCTGGTTCTTGGCCATTCAGGCAGTTTCAGGCACCTGCTTCTTCTCATGGTGTGGACATCAAGTTGAACCAGTTTTTGGTTGGCAACTCTCACATGTTCTGTGCCACCATTGCCTAGCACATCTTGCAGGAAGGACAGACTGTAGGTCTAGGGTCCTGTGGCTGGGTTGATGCCCCAGTCCTGCTGCTAGGAGCCTTGCCTGGTTATAGAAGATGGCCAGTTTGGGCTCTGTATACTCCATTATTAGGAGACTTCTCTACAGTCACTTTTGTAGATTCCAGGGAGTTTCCACTGCACTAGGTTTCTACATTGCCCCCTAATTCTATTTGTCTCTCCCAGTAATCTCTCCCTCTATTTCCTCTGTTCCCTCTTTTCCAATCCCCACCCACCACCAGTTCACCTGCAAAATCTATTTTATTTCCCCTTCCCATTCAAATCCATGCCTGCCCCCTTGAGTCCTCCTTGTTACTTAGCCTTTCTGGGTCTGTAGATTGTAGTGCGATTATCTTTACTTAACAGTTAATGGCCACTTATAAGTGACTACATACCTCAGCTGTTAAGAACATTGACATCATGAAATTTGCAGGCAAATGGATGGAACTAGAAAAGACCATCCTGAGTGAGGTAACCCAGACTCAGAAAGACAAACATGGTATGTACTTTCTAAAATACATAGTGGGTAGGTTTTTAGCTATTTGAACAAATGCCATTCTACTTTAGAACCTCAGTGAAATAAGTTAAAGGATGGGACCATCCATATGGCCTTTAAGCTTCTCTTTCCCTAACCTCAGAAGCTTTATTGATTTTACTCTCAGTTTTTTCTCAGTGTGTGAACTCCTCTTTAATTATCAGCATTTCCCAGGTCCAAATTACTCTTGGCTTTCACCTGATTCATGTCATTTTCTCTTAACTGGTCATCTGTGTTCATGGTTTCCCCCAAGGTAAATTCCACACAACATATAAACTAGCACTAAAAACCGATATAACTACTAGACTAACTGTTCCCTTTTTTATTTCTGCTGAATGGCTTTTTCAGAAAATCAAGCCCAAGATCATGTTCTCTTGGTCCATTAGTGGCTCCATCCATTGATTAATCTGTTGGTTCTTCCACTCTGCCACCTGCTCAGCACCCCCAGGTACACAACAGCCTCACATCTTTTGGACCTGCCTACTTGCCCTCTATCTGGGCCTGACTCTGCTGTGCTTTGCCTAGTTAACATGTACTTGTCTTTCATGTGTAATGCTCCTGACACCATTTTCCTCCAAGTGATTTCTATTAGGCCACTAATGATTCTGACACGACTTGTGCTTCTGTTATCCAACTCATCATGATTTTAGTTAAACACACTCTGATTATGCATGTAATTTGTGACTTGTCTCTAGGCCAAAATGATCTCTGTGGCAGCATCGGAGATGAAGGTGGCCTGGTCACCTCCAAACATAGACTTTAAGCAGACGGAGTTGCCAAGGTTATTATCTGAGAAAGCAATTGTGTTGTTTCAAGTGATGACAGAAGCAATGAGCACAAACCAGCAGGAAGCCCCTTCTTCCCTAGAAGTTTCACTGCTTCCTGTGAATTGTCATTATCAGCCCATTCAGGGTCTGATATAAGCTAATAGAGTCAAGAATCGGAGCAACCTGGAGGAGATGACCCTGTTGACCAAACACAACATAATACACAAAGCTGGGGACTATATTTCCATTTTTGCTATTAATTTTATTTCTTGTCCCAAGCAAAGTATTAAGTATTTCCATTAACCGCCCTACCCCTTTAACAGAATGCTGACTTGGCTCCTTAGGAAAATGAAATATTATAATCCATTTTAAATTTCAAAGGATGGTATTGAAATGCTAAGCAATTACTTTTTTATGATGTAATATTGATCACAATCCAACGTTTCTATTGACCCAACAGCATATTAATTATTGATGGAAAATGTATGAGATTCAAACTCAATTAAACATTATTGTCATTATCTCATGTTAATGCTGCATTTGTTACAAGACTGTTCCCTGCTAGATAATTTGAACATCCTTTTCAGTATGGCTCTGTGTGTCAATTGCTTCGCAGCTGACATCAAGCAGAGGATAAAGGTCTTGCTTTCATTAGGAAGTGAACTACACATTCAAATTTTTCCTAGGTTTCATTGGGATGTGGAAGACATAGGGGAACACTAATCTATTGATGTGACTTCCCCAAAACCAAAGATGAGAGGAAACAACCTTTGCTGAAGATATTTGTCTATCCTTGTTAGAGATATTTCTTTTTTATTTTATAATTTAATTTTACATATCAGCCATGGATTCCCCTGTCCTCCCTCCTCCTGCCCCCCTTTCCCCCAGCCCACCCCCCATTCCCATCTCCTCCAGGGCAAGGACTCCCCTGGGGATTCAGCCTAGCCTGGTAGATTCGCTCTTTGCACACTAGAGGGCACTTAATGCAGCCACTCACAAATAGTTGAAGTACAGAGAATAAATCTTAAGTTCTCAGCCAAAAACAGGGGGTCGGTCTCTCTCTCTCTCTCTCTCTCTCTCTCTCTCTCTCTCTCTCTCTCTCATACACACACACACACACACACACACACACACACACACACACACACACACCCCTAAGGCTCAGGTTTCATTGTGGTATTGTGGAAGAGGGGGCAACAATATTGTAATATCAAGAGGCCAAAGAGGACTTAACAAAATATTGTCTGTGTTCTGGTCATGACAAAACCACTGCATTCATGAACTGTTCCTCCCGACTGAGCTGGTGGCTGCCTGTACAAGAGTTATACAAGATCAAGCCCATCAACACTCTGTCACAGAGGGAGAGGTTTATGATTCCCACCCATAGTGAAGAACAATGGACAGTTAATGGTTTCTGGAAGAGGGAGAGAAAAGTTTCCATAAGGGTGTGGCCCTATGTAGGTGACCTGAGCTCTACCATGGGGCCCACATCCATGAGTATATGGGCAACACAAATTGGACTCAATGTGTTATTTAAGAAAAAGAGGACACAGAAGGTAGTGAGGAGGTTTGGTAGATCTGGGAAGAGTTAAGGGCATCATTGAGGATAAATATGGTCAAAGTGTATTGCACAAAACTTTTAAAGAATTATTAAAATATTATGTATACATATATGATAATCTGTCTGCTTCCCCAGGTTCCTTACAGATTGCTATACTCTGTGTGTCCACTCCACTCCTGGTAGGTTCAGGAAGACAAGTTGTGTCATCTAATACTGTATTGTCTCATGTATCCAACTTTATTAATAGAAAATACTGTGGAGGGGAACATTGTTATAAGAAATCAAGGAAAAAAATCTAATCATATTATATGTATGATTTTATATATTATATATATTGGATGGTATATATGATTGGATTCCAAGTTTCAATGACAATGTATATCCATCCATGTCTATACTTGGAGCCTAATTCACCTGTGCAACTCTAAAATGGGAATTTTAATGTATGGATGAAATAGATTTGTTTTTGTAGATTTTTACAGCACTGGAGTTCTCTTGCAAAAATTAGAGCTACTTATTAATTCAATAAATTTTTATAAAAAGCTAACATAATCCAAGAATGACAAGGTGTTAGTGTCATGATGAATAAGTATCTGGTTACTGGGGACATAAGCCTGGTGGTCATTATTGTTTAAAGGTCTTTCATGAGTAAGAAACCCTAGGTTCCTGATGTAGGTCATAATTTCTCCCTCCACATCACATTCACAGCTCAACTGAACCCTTGCTTGTTTTTAATGTTTAGCTACTGGGAAGATCAGTCTTTTACAAGTTTGAATCATATATTTCCTGTAGCTGAAGTCACCTAAAGACTGAAATAGGGTGGAAGGCTCCATCAAAAGTGGTTTTCTTAACCTCTGAGCCATTTCTCCAGCTTTAATTTTTGACACTTTTACGTCCTATTTAAAATAAAATTCAAAAAGAAATCAAGTCTCAGTTCTTTTCAAGTATTCTGGGGCCACGGGTTCGTTGTGCTATGTTGATATGGCCTAAGTGCAGCTGGATCAGGAAAGTCAGACATCAGGAGTCTCAGGTCCCTCTCCATGTACCTCCTTCTGGAGCTAGTGGAGCCTTCACTTGAGGCTTGCCTTTGTTTCTAGTGGATCACAAGTATCCAAGAGTGACGGCAGTCTTCACACACTCATTCAGAGCCTCTGCATCATCAGGCTCATTCATACCTTTGATTAGTGAGTTAACTGGCCAACTCCAATATGAACTGGATGGAGGCATTCCCCGCACTGGCCTCTTACTAACTCAGATAATAATGGCGAGAGTACCCTCCAGTTTACAAACATCAGGGTGGGGCTCTGTGATTTGATGCTGAATTCCCACTCCGGTTAAGGGATTGTGAAAAAAAAAACTGAATTTTTAAATTCCAGACACTTGAATTTGGCAGTAAAGGGTACCACACATTTCCAGAATCTTTCCTATTAGCCAGAGATAGTCTGTGCAATATATATTATTTTCCAGTTTTTTTCAAGTCTGAACATTTTCTCAAGAGTGTTGACTTTCACCGTGCTTGAGTTTTTCAATTTATCTTTGTTTTTGCTGTTGCTGTTTATTTGTGTGGGAATTTTGAGTCTGGGTCTCCTTATGTAGCTCAGGCTGGCTTCCAACTCATTTTCCATGTTTTCTGTCTGCTGTGACTATTGTGTTTGTGTGTGCTAATAATGTACACACAAAGTACATTATACATTTGGCTATAGTAGGTTGGTTTTGGGTGAACAGCCTACTGTCAAGGTAGAAAAAATAATCGCTATTCTCATGCTTTAGAGATACACTCAATTTAATTTATTACCAATTCATTGACCATTAAAAATTTACCAGTGTATTTAAAAACAGACTCAAGACACAGGTCAAAGATTATACCCTAATCTCAAAAACCTGAGCAAAGAAGAGACACAGAACACCACACTGGAGAAACCAGGATAAGTGACCCTACACCTGGCTCTGAAACCAGAAATGCTGTTAAAAGCGGAAGTCCTCTGAAAAGCCCTCCAGGCTGGATGCGGTAATAGCTCCTCTGTGCACAGCCTCGGCCTCACATTCTTTCTGAAAGCTTCATCATATAAGTTCATTTGATTAGGACTATCCATATCAATAGATTCTTGCATAATTAGAACATTAATACATATTTCTATCTCCCTCTCAATCTCAGACTCATGGGAAACTGCTTAACTAGGGACGTATTAAGTCAGAGATGAATAAAGTAATGGACTTTCAACTTCCAAGAAGCAGTCTTGGTGTTCGTTACTCCTAACATTCAATGGGTCTCCTGCTTCTTGGACCATGACAGAGAACTGGCTTTTGTGGAGCAAGCTAGCTGCAGGGCTTTTCTATGGAAAGACATCAAGGAACTGTGTCTATCCACATGGCAGTGTGGCAGTGGCAGCAATGGTACCCCTAGAACAGCAGTGGACATTAGTCCTTCCAGTCACTCGTGAGTTCCATCCTGTTCAGAGTAACAAGTTATGAGTAGAAAGCATTTATAGGAAATTATTTAGGGAGAGCTGGAGGGGGGCCCAGAGCAGCATATTTTACCATTGCACATGGCTAACAGAGGCCCCTCAGGTTCAGGTAGGCCATAAGCTGTCCTTGTATTACTCATCTTTCAGCACCTAGTGGTCCCTCCATTAGCTTCAGCTACTTTCTTCTATAAATAGAATGATTTTTGGTGTAAGAGTAGAGGCCACATTTCCTTCTCACCTCTTATGTTCCTTCTGTTGTATTTCAGAGAGTGGAAGATATCACAGTGCTACTGTCTCAGAAGGCAGCAGGCCCAGGTGAGAGCAGAGATTATCTTTTTTTTTTAAAAAAAAAAAACAAAAACAAAACTAATATTAATTCTTTGCAGATTTCACATCATGCATCCCTGCCCCCTGCATTCACCTTCTGACCATGCAAACTCCTGCAAAACAAACAAAATTTAAAAGAAAACCCTGGGGTTGGGGATTTAGCTCAGTGGTAGAGCGCTTGCCTAGCAAGCGCAAGGCCCTGGGTTCAGTCCTCAGCTCCGACCAAAAAAAAAAGAAAACCCCCAAACCAAATGAAACTAACAAAACAAATAAACAAACAAAAGGGGTGCGGTGGGGTGGGGAGAAGAATCTTGTCATGAAAGCTGTGGTGTGCCCGGTGAGTCACAGAGTTCACCCTTTAGTCCTTTCATCTCAACTTGCCAGTGTTCATTACTGAGAATCATTGGCCTGGTTCAAGGCCTCTGCTACACCATCAATAATGGGCTCTCACTGGGGTTCCTCTTGGATATCCTGTTGTTGTCCTGCGTCATGGAGATTCTGCAGTTTTGGATCTGTAGGTTCATCCCCTCCTCATGCCTTAACAGTTCATAGATGAGGTGGATGTTGGGGTGGCCAACTCATAGCCCTGGTTCTGGGCCTGGGTGGTAGCTGGGCTGGTCAACCCTCCAGGTTTCCTCCATTGTCACCTCCCAGATGAGTTCTCCAGCAGTGACTCAGCCAGCCCACCTATGGCAGCCTTCAGCAAGGAGCCAGGCCGGGTCTCTGAGGGCAGAGTGTATCTTAGCTTTTATAGGGAAAGCTTTACTGAAGTCACCAGCAGGAACTTATTCAAATGGGAAAACAGAAGGTAGGCTGATAATCACTCTATACAGGGAAGAGGTGGTGCCAAGATGGGTGGAGGACAAAGGCAAGCATGGATTGCTTCGGGCCAGAGATGCCAGGTTGTGGCCACTGTCTTATACTAGCGATCAAGGGTGGCATCAGGCTTGTCAGCCACATTACTGCCTGTCACTGTGTTTCCTGTGGTACTGTGATCTATATGTAAGGATGGCTAGAAAGCACTGAGAGTTTTAGGCCAGAAGATTTTTTGCTTGGAATTTACTGACTTTCGCATGAGACCAAACCATCCTGCTTTTGTGTAAGATTTCTGGAATGTTAGGTAATTTGTGAAAAAACACATTTTATCTTGATCAAACGTAATTTTTACAAAGAAAGAAAAGGTCATGCTTTCACAGTACAGAAAGAACAGTCACTGAATCAGAAAAATCACAAAATGGGATATTAGCAGGAAATCTGGGCAATTGTCTGATTTCAGTCACCATAAATGTGTAGGAAATTAAACTGAGGAAAACATTATCAATTAAAATAGACTTTCACATGGCCACAGATATTTAGAAATTACAAAATATACAAAGGCACGCTGGTGAGAAATTGCATCCATGAGAAGAACATCCTGCCTCTCTAAAATCTGTTCAATTGATTTCAAACCATACAGAAAAGTGTGTGCCTGTGTTCAACAGCTTGGACTTCCTCTTGCCTTGGGGGTTTTACTCTCACATACAGGTGACCACTTTTCCAGTTTCTGGTTTCCTGAGTGTGTAGGTGGCAATCATTATACCAATAATATTACAAAATAAACTATACATTCAGATACAGTTATGTCTTGTGGTTGTCTTTTTATAATGTAAGCTATTTCCCATACAAGATGAGAGAACAATGCACATAAAATTTATAGCATTTCAAGCATCCTTCATTGTGCTTGAATATACATTCCAAAGAATTTATGAATTGCAGTTAAAATTAACTATAGTCTTTCTCAAGTGGGGAATTTATCATGGAGCTAAACAAACATCATTATTCTCTTGGGAGAGTAAAGTGTGGCTTATACAAAAACCTGGAGCAATTCTGCTTGATGAAAATGAGAAGTTGCAAACCAGTCTCCAAGAGATTTGAATTCATGAATTTCAGTACTTCATTTTCAGCGTTTATTCCTCTAACCACAGAGCTACATTTTGCAGAATCGTGGCGCCAATGTTACCTTGTGAGAGTGCCTCCAAAGACTTACTCTCCGTCAGCCAGGACTGAAGCTTGTATTCCACTTTGAACACAGGGTCGACTTCTGCTTTTGTCCACTTCATGACTGGAGGCTGACTTAAGGCACAGAAGACTGGCTTCTAAGAAATGCCACACCCCTGTGTCTGGGATGACCTTGTGCCCAGGACCTGAATCCTTGGTGTCATTCCAAGGTCCTGAGGAGATTATGTTGTCCTTCCTCAAAGTCTTTCTTGTTTATTGATGCCACAAATCTCTCATTGTGTCAACCATGTGATTTCCAAGATCTCCGTAAAACAACAAGCAACACTGACTGCTTGCAAGGCTGAGTGGGCTGATTATCCCCATGTTCGAGATCTCATTTTGAAGACAGTGCAGAACTACTAAGCCCTTGGGTTGAGAGTTTGTCAGAGAGGTAGTAAAGAGGCAGAAGGAATGTATACTTGAGGAGTCAGGACATGGTTTATATTCTGTACAGTTGTGATTTATTTTTTTTTAAGCCAGGTGTGGGCATTCTTAAAACTTAATGGAGAAAAGAGGCTGCAGTATGTTCACAAATCAATCAAAAGATCAGATTATCAGATTCAGGGCAAAGACTGAGATCTCTCTCTCTCTCTTTCTCTCTCTCCCTTTCCCCCATCCTACCATCTCCCTCTCCCTCCTTCCCACCTCCTACCCTATCTCCCTCTACTTCTTCACGTTTCTTCTTTCTCTTTTATAATGGGAAGGGCATTGATTGTTAATTGCTATTCTAAGTTGTATATAAAAGAATGTCTTTCTTGAGGGATCTTCATGCACATATGTCACTGCACTTTGCTCATTGCTGCACATTTTTCCAGCATGTTCCTTCATTGGGCCAGCACAGAGCATCATTGACAGAGACTCCAACATTTACAAACAGAGCTTTGGATCACAGGCATTGAAATTTTTTTCATTAACCTGGAATTAGAAATGATTGAGAAAACATCCTTCTTGTTCAAATCTAATGTCATCTGATGTTGCTAACTCCAATACTCAATAAATTCTTCCTGAGCAAATCTGCAGAGCAGATGTTAATTATTGTTTTTCAGAACTGATATTAAGATAAGTTATAGTGGAAAGAACAGAAAACAAATGATAATTATAGTCTATGCTAAATACCAATAACTAAAAAGGAAACAAGAGATGGGTTTAGTAGGAGAGGTTCATCTAAGGAAGTGCCAAACTACTACTGTCCAAGATTGTAGAGTAAATCTTTTAAAGACCCTTTATAACTGCTGGAGACCAGTAAGGTATGAAAGTTCATCTTCTAGCCCAGATTCTTGGTTTTTCAATCATTTGGGGATTTTGTGAATGTGTAATTTATCTTCTTAAACTTTCCTAGGTGGGGAATCTAAACCTGTTTTGGTTGTTGGTTCCACTTCAATATGAGGCAATATTTGCTCTGTTGTCATGGGATTTAATTTAGAGCAGGTGATTTCTTAAATCCATCAAGGGTACTGGGCCAGAGAAATCATTTAGTTATTTTTTTCCTTTGAGAGATTAGAGCATACTGTGGTGATAATTGGATGGGTTCAGTCTGTAGTCCTTATTCTCCATGCTAAAGGAATAGACTATTTTTTGACAGCTGATATATGCTACTATTGAAAAAAGAACCCTGTTATGTGAGACACAAGTCACAGCAGGGACACTGCAGTGAGGAACACTCAGAGGAAGAGTAGTCCGGAGGGTAAGAATTTTGTACCCAATCCATCACCCTTCAGTTAGCTTATCATATTGTAAAGAAATTGCTTGCTATCCTCACTAAAACCAAAGTTCCATTCTATGCTTTTGAAAGTGAATGAAGTGATTTCTATTTCAAAATCTATGAATTTTCTTTAGAGAGTTTAGATATCCCAGAACAGACTATTACTCAGCAATTTGAGTATGTGATCTTAGGGTCCACTGAATGTGTTTTAAGGTCCCCAGTAGTCAGACATGACATCATACCTGTCAGGTCTTTAGCATATTTCCCCAAATTATAAGCACTGTGGCCTTTGGGAATGGCACTTTTGCATCCTAAACACTTGGAAGAAAAGAAGAGAAAGTGGCTGACTGTACACCCCTGGAGCTGGGCTCTGCACAATCGCAGACAGTGGAAGCCTGGCGAACATGGTGAGCTGAGTGAGTCTAAGAGCAGACAAAGCTTGTGGTGGAAGAATAATTCCAAAGACAGCACGAGAAGAAAACACAACACACACGTGAACATTAATTTAAAAATATGAGCAGATGAAATGTCAATAAACTCAATTTTTGTGAATTTACTTGTTTTTATTTTATGTGTATGGTGTTTTGCCTGCATATATATCTGTTTATCACCCGTATGCCTCGTGCCCAAGGCGGCCAGAAGAGGGCATCTGAGGTCATGGAACTGGAGTTACTGATAGTTGTCAATCACCATGTGGGTGCTGGAATCAAACCTGCTGGGAGAACAGATAGTGCTTTTAATAGCTGAACCACCACCCCACCCCCAGCCCTTGTATCTCTTCTATAAATGGTCAAACAAACCATAGTAATGGAGAATGCAATGACCACAGGTTCTGTCTTTACATTGAGTAGAGTCTACATTTTAAAGTAAAATGAAGAAAAACTCTAGAAGAAATGACATTTATGTTTTAAGACACTTCAATAGTTTAAAATCAATCATAAGGGTTGTGATACACCAAGAATAAGTATCTCAGGTTACCAACTTTGTCAAAGGGCCATTTTTTATAAACAAATACTTTGTTAATTCTTTAAAAACACCAAATAATGTATTTGGATTATATTATCTGCCTCCCCTTAACTCTTCTTAGGTTCACTCTCATCTCTCCACTCTGCCCAATTGCTTGTTTTCTATTTTTTAAAATTATCCATCTACTGCAATTTGTGTTGTCCACATTCTTCTGGATGTGAGACCCTCTTCCACCACATCTCAGCCTTAGAGGGGGTGTCATGCAGACATCTCACTTGTGACTGAACACCCCACAGCCACTTATTCTCTGCACTTCAACTGCTTGTGAGTCTTTGCACCATGCATTCACTGTACAAAGAACCTTCTCTGTTGACGTCTGAGAGCTGCATTAATGTATGAATAAAGAGATACTAATTTAGAAGACCATTTCATACTATGTCCATTTAGCAAAATTATAGTAGTAAATTTATCTGTGGTGTCTTTGAGTTCCTCAGCTGTGGATTCTTGGCTAGATTTGCAGTACCAGACACATGTTTCACTCTGGAGAATGGGCCTTAAGTTGAATAAAAGAAAAAAAGCAGTTGGTTAACCCTACAACATTCATGCCGCTGTTGCATTCACACACATATCTGGTCATGTTGGTCATTATTGCAGTTCACAGTGTTCAAAGCCTTGCAAGACTGTTGATGAGTTTAACTCAGAAACCTGCATAGTACCTTCAGGTTCTGAGAGAGCTAGTCAGCAGAGAGGAAATTTCTCAGTTAGTACTGAATTGATCTTTCCTTCTCTTGTGATCAATGTGTGTTGTATACTTGGCAATATGTATGTGCACATTGGAAGAGTCTACATCATTAACTCTCAACCTGTGAGTCAAGACCCTTTTGGTGGTTGAACAACCCTTTCTTAGGGCGCACATATCAGATACCCTGCATATCAGATATTTATATTGTGATTCATAACAGTAACAAAATTACAATTATAAAGTAGCAATGAAAATAATTTTATGGCTAGGGGTCACTACAACACAAGAAACTTTATTAAAAGACCGAACCATTGGAAAGTTGAGAACAACTGGTCTATATGAAAGATATAAACTCCACAAGTTCCTACCCACCTGAGCCAAGGATGTATCCTTCTAATTACTGTGGCTGTAGTGTCTTTGCCTCATGAAGAAATGCCCAGAACTGGACAATGGACAGGGTTTCTCTGATATTTTCAGGTATGAAAATAATGCCGTGTGCTTTTCATGCTTAAAACTGAGTGAAGAAAACTTCAGGTAGTGTACAGACAGCTGTGGATGTTTATCAGCCCCTAGTCTGATGCCTGAGCTGCCCTCAGATGGACAGAACCTCTTGCCCCACTAACCTGGGTGTTATCACTTCACCAAGAAGGGGCCTCCTGAGGATGTAATATAAAATGTGGGGAAGACCTAGAGCTTCCTCATGAAATATAATCACATGTAGAGCTTAGACTCTGGTTCAGTCATTTCCTTTAAAGAACAGAGATTATTCTTTAATTTATTTTCGATATTACAACATTACCAACTGCCATTTTGATAAAGGATTTTTAGCTGAATCAACCTTTGCAGGCAATAACTTCACCTGGTAAAGTTAGCTCATTCTTTTCTATAAAGTTCAGCTGTCAAATTCCATAGCAGTACTGAGCTTGCATGCTAGACATGTTTTAATGGCTCTGTAGTTGTTTTCTTCCTTTTATCTTCTGAAAATTTTTATTGCAGAGACATAAGTATTCAAAATCAGCTCCACTGTGAGGAACAGCGCTATACAGCCACAGGGCTCTGGGGACCAACGTGCTACCCTTTACCTTAATCTCTCAGCTCCTGGGTTGACTAGCACAGGAGTGAAATACATAGAGAGAATTCTTGTGTAAGAAATTACAAAAATCATTAGCACTCCCAATACTTTCTTACCATCACTGTTTATGCAAAAAGCTCAACAGTCTCAAAAAAGGTAGGCTTATTCAAACATAACATAAGAAACTTTGAATTTGGACTGTACATGGCTCAGTAGGTAAAGTACATGTATGCAAGTGTGAAGACCCAGAACCCATATAAAAATCAGGCGGGTGTTGGTACTCACCTATAATCCTAGCACACAGGAGGCAGAGCTAGGCAGTCTCCAGAGGAAGCTGGCTAGTCAGACTAGCTGTAACTGCAAGCCTCAGGGATAGTGGGAGTCCCTGCCTCAATACATAAGGTGGAAAAGCATTTAGAAGACACTTGATATCAATCTTGGGCCTTTAAAGCATGTACTCCTACATGCATGTGGATCTGCATACAAAAATGTACATGTGAACACGCACACACACATCCCACATGTACAACAAAACTTTGAACATAGAAATAGTTTTATCTATGCTATCATTTGATGCAAACTATTGAACATTTGTGACACATGTTCACAGTAGGCAGAAGACAAGATGTCCATGTCTGCAATGTGAGAGATTGCAGCCTTTCCCAACAGAAGTCAGCAGAGCCCATCAGCCAGGTCCCCCTTTCCTTTCTTCATGGTCATTGTTTAAGGCTGAAGCCGGCATCTCCATCAGCCTCTGGACTGTCAATCAAGTGAGTATTTCTGCCACTGGGCACTGGATTTCACATATGACGGCCTTGCTTTGGAGTCCCTCTTAACTTGCTATTTCCTGCATTCCCCATCTCCTCATTCAGAGCATTCCCCATCCTGGGTTAGTGGGTTTTGCTGCCATCCCTGCCAACCCGATGCGTGGATCATCGCAAGTGTTCCTTAACTCACCTGCAGCTTGACTGGTGGTCTTCTAGCTTCCCTTGCAGCTTCTTTCCTCCTCACACCTCCCCCTCCTTCCCCAGTCTACAGACTTTCCTCAGGCAGCAGCAGCAGCAGCAGGAGCAGCAGCAGCAGCAGCAGCAGCAGCAGCAGGGCCAGGCAATGTTCTCAGAGAGGCTTTGCTGAGTTCCCACATAACTTCTCCTTAGAAACGTTAAAGAAAACAAAACTTGGCTCACTCATTCTCACTCTATAGAAGTACCTTCTATTTAAAAACACACTCACCACTACCCTGAACGCTTAGAACAGCAAAAACCATTACAGGTTAGTACAAGTCAAGGAAGGCCATCCTCCATGGGGGAGGGCAGAAGAGGGGGTGGAAGCTCTGCTTTCCTCACCTGGACTCTTGACAGGGGGGGAGGAGGGAGGGGCAGCCCTAGAGAGGCAGCAATGTCTGGACGAGGACACTGGGCTATCGGTGGGTATGTAAGCTACATAGTCACAAATATTCCTCTTCCCAAGTGAGTGAGAATTCAGAAGGATGAAAAGTCACATTTTCACTTGAATTCCAAGGCCAGGAGTGTGTACAATTGAGTAACCCATCATGTGGTCATGTCAAGCATGTAAATCCTCAAGCAGTGACAGAGAATACTTGATCCATAGAGGGTGTGATTTGTGCACTCCAGTGGTATGTTGAGTGGGATTTATTTAATTTTATGACTTCTATTGACAACCAGATAGGCTCTGTAAAGAAAATAACCTCCTTTGTCTTAGTATGCCTTGCGTCCTGTCTAACATTTTGATGGGTAGTTACGTTTCTGATGTGATATCTTTAGGAGAGTGTGACACAGAAGTTCAGGTGACTCAGGTCCTGAGGAGGAAGGGCCTTTCAGAAAGAGAATGAAGATGGGGAAATAGTCGCAGCTCTGACTGGAATTCTCTGCTTCTGCGTTATAAACACCCAATGCCTCCGTGCTCACACTTAGCAAGTCCTAGCAGAGATCTGTAGACAAAGCCTGAGAACAGACGCAGAGATGGCATTCTTTATAACTAGACTCTGGCCAGAGCAGTTGCTGTACATCTGTTATGTCTCAAATTGAGGTTGCTGCAAAATCAAGCTAGAAAAAGTACTGTGGACTGACCTCTGAAGGATTCTTTGCCAAGGACAGCAGAGACTGAAGAAGTGGCCTTTCAGTAAACAACAGGATGATGGTTTCTGACCACAGGGGACAGAAATGATGTTGGTTGAACTATCCTAAGCACAGGAAGTAACGTTGACAGACTGGGCCAAACGAGGTTCTGCCACTCTCCTCCAGGCTCCACTCTCCCATTGGCCTCCCTACTTTCAGGTAACTGGCTGGTAGTTTCCAAGGCTGTAATCATGGTTAACCAGAATCTAACCACAGGAAGATGAACAGCCTCAGTATTGAAAAGCACAGAGACCTGGTGTGTGTGTAGCGGACCCTCCAGGAAGCAGCAATGTGGAAGGGACTGGCCGAGGGATTGCCGAAGCTAAGAACCTGGCATTGATGGGCAATGTCTGCAAATAAAGCTTCTTGGCTGGGAGAAGCCGGAGCTGGGATAAAATGACCAAACGATCATCCCAGAAAACCTATAAAGAAGTAACACTAGACAGATTCAGCAGTTTGTGTTTGTGCAGTTAGTCAAAATTTATATAGCAGTAGATCTTACTAATATAGTTATGTAGCTAGAAGATTTCTTGTGTCCCAGGCTGCCGATGGTCAGGACAAAGCTCTCTTATCCACCAGTCCCACAGCTGTTCAGATCCAAGTAAACACACAGAAGCTTATATTATTCACGAACTGTATGGCCCTTAGCTCAAGCTTATTACTGACTAGCTCTTACACCTAAATTAACCCATAATTCTTATTTATGTTTAGCCACATGGCTTGGTACCTTTCTTCAGTTCTGCTTTCACATCTTGCTTCCTCTGTGTCTGGCTAGCCACTCCTAACTCAGTCTTCTAATTCCCAGAATTCTCCTTTCTCTTGTTCCCCCTATACTTCCTGCTTGGCTACTGGCCAATCAGCACTTTATTTATTAGCCAATCAGAGCAACACATTCACAGCATACAGAGCGATATTCACAGCATAGTTATAAAAATTTCTCTCCTCCATTGGTGATCATAACAGGTGAGTAAAATGTGGACTATCCACTCAAAAGAATAACAAAAATAAATGAGTTTATGTCCATCCTCCAAGACAAATGAACCTTGAAAACATACTAAGTAAAAGAAGAGGTAAAACAGAAGGCACACCTACACCTTATGGCACATGCTTATGGGCTAGTGACTGCAGCAATGTCAATCAAAGTGCACTATTAGTTTTCTATTGAACACCACAATATAGAAGCTGGGTGAATACAGTAAAGAACACAGCGCTCACCATTTGCTCACACAGAGCAAACTAGGCAATGCAATAAATCAGTTGTTTTCAGGACACCTGATAATTTCATTTTAAAACCCAATATAGCTATATTTTTATTTCTTCTCCAGTTTTAATTTGTTTCTTTCTTTATATTTTATGAGGAAATCTGTAACATTTGGTTTTAGTCCAAAAGCAGTTAAGTTCACATATTTTTCATTAAGCCAAAACACTGTTTGAAAATGACCTAATTGCAAGTATTTATGACCAGTGCATCAGACAGGCCCCAACAATCTTTCCTAACTTTAGCTGCTTAAGAAGACTATGTGCAAATGTAAAACTTCACGTTTCCATGGATACTAATCTACAAAGATACCTGAATCAGATGGAAAGGTGGTCTGAAATGTGTTCTGAATAATCAGGCACATGGGAAACACGATTATTTGCTCTGAATTTCCTGTAAAAACAATGCAGGATGTGGTCAAATTACTTCTGTAGTGCTTGATTAAAAAGCCAAAGAACTATTCTCTGAAGTAAGGCTCAGAGCGAGGCTCAGGTGCCAGGAACAATGCTGTCTGGGCATCTCAACACCAGTGGCTCTAGGGACAAGGTACTGGACTCAAGAGGGTGTGAAGTGACCTGTGTTGTACAGGTAGCTTCCTCTACTGTGAGCTATTCCATTAGCTCAGGCCCTCAGGTCCTCCTGAACAATGGGTGCAGCTTCCTGTGGAGACTATTTCAGGGTGCCTTTGGCATAGTAAGTTCTGTTGCCTGTGGTCTGTTAGAGTCAGCTTGGACCACCCACAATGAGCTAGTTTCCAGATTTTCAAGCCTTTGTGAGCTAGTGGCTTGACATAGGCCACGGTAGGAAAACACATCACAGAAATTTGCATGGACAATTTTACCCTTTAGAGGCAAGATGTTGCTGGAATATTTAAAACTTCTTCTAGCTCCTCTTGTATTCCTTCCCAAGAACAAGACTTCCCAGTATTGGACTCTACATTCTTGCATTGGTTCTCTTACCTACATGTCTCTGTAAATTCTCCATGCTTAGAGGTATGACTTGAAAATTTCTTTCTTTATGAAATATTAAGGAGGTTATGATAGACACTTATGATGAGAATGGACAGTAAAAACAAGGGAGGCGTCAGTTTCAAATCTGAAGGTTCCTGAATTTATATGCAGGACATATCAAATTAAGAATGGGAAGAAAAATGTACCCACTGAGAGTTCTCCAAAGCTGAACCCCCAGATAAATCACTTTATTGAGCCTTTTCAGTGTTCATAGGTTTTTAATAGTTAAACTTATATATTTATTAAAGTCCTTCATCTCCCCCTGAAAATTCATAAATTTAATTACTATTTACTTTTCATTCCAAACCCATAATTGACATCCTTCACTGAGAATCTATCATTTCCTGTAATATGTTATATACAGAGTAATTGCTTTGTGTAACACTCTCACATATCTGCTTCCAGCTTTTATACATCACCTTTTCCTTGATATGACATAACTTCCTTTCATTTCTTCTCTCATATTTCCCATGTTCTGATCTGTCTGTGTCTTCTGCGTTTTCATGCTTAGAGTTCTGTGAGGCAGCACCATGATAATTATTGCCATGTGTCAGCTTGGGTCATGCCAGACTTTTAGCCACACATTATTTTGTGGGTGATTATTTACCTACCTACCTACCTACCTACCTACCTACCTACCTACCTACCTACCTACCTACCTATCTACCTATCTACCTACCTACCTATCTACCTATCTATCTATCTATCTATCTATCTATCTATCTATCTATCTATCTATCTATTCATAAATACATATCTATTCATGATGAGATTAACATTGGAATTTGTGGGGTTTGAGTAACATTGGCAGACTATATCCAAACAGATAAAATCACTGATGGATCAAAGACTCACTTTTCCCATGTTAGGGGTCTTTTACTTTAGATGCTTCTGTAATCCAAACTTGACTTAGACCTGGGTCCCCAGTTGGCCTCCCCAGGATTCCAAAAATAACACAAGTTAGTTCTTCAATTGCAATGGCCATTGTGTGCATCTATCTATCTTCCATCTATCATCCATGTGTCTGTCTTCTGCCCATGTGTTTATCTGTCTTCCACCGTTTAACCTGTCACTGTTATTCTATTGTCCCAGTTTCTTTGATGGGTTCTCTCTCTCTCTCTCTCTCTCTCTCTCTCTCTCTCTCTCTCTCTCACACACACACACACACACACACACACACACACACACACACACACAGAGTTTCCTTTATCTCTTTTTTCTCTGCCAGGAAGCACCTTTCTCCATGGTTTAGGAAAACAGGGCCCACATTTCTCTCACCTGTTTAGCATCTTCTCCTGCCACCAGCCTGCCTCCCTGAATGCTGCCCCTTCTCATACTGTGGCTCATTTGTTTCTTCTCTTCCTTTGCTTCCTCTCCACTCCTGGAATCAGTTCTTTGTATCTACGTGACTTCTAGAGCACACTCAGCTTTGATACCTTTATTGAACAACTAGCTTGGGTTGGCTTTAATCCAGTCAGGTATGCACTTTGCTGCGCATGATTTGGAATTGCTCACACACATGTTTATCTTTCCCAATCTGTATCTCTAGCTTGTTCTTGATGTCATAGGATCAGAGCTCCAAAGCCTCACCTCAGTTCCTCCAAGAAGAACACATGGAAAAGTTACTTCCATTAATACTTTGTACAACAGTATTTTAACTTGTTATAGCCCCAATTCCACTCCGATTATAGATAGATATTTTCCTTCTCTCCTGACTTAGATATCATCGACAGTTTTTTTTTTTTTTTTTCTTTTCAGTAAGAGAGTGAGCACCTGAGGTTGAAGTGTGAAGCCAGCAATAAGATTTGGTCCCTAATTATCTCAGAAGCTCCAGGCTTAGCATTGATTTCTTTGCAGATGCAAATCTCAGTTCAAGTACTCTGTTCTCAGGGATAAGATTTAGAGTAATTATGTTCTTAGGGATTAATTACTTAAACGGGCATTCTGCCTTCTCTGCATACAGGTTGTTGGAACCCACTTAATGTTTGCACTGCCAACTTCCTACCCCACATTTCCATCTCTGGGAAGGAGTTCCTCACTAACTGCACTTTCCTGTCCAATCTGCTTGGGGGTTGGAGAAAGTTGTCACCAAGGGTGCCCTTTGCTCTCTTCTCTGTGTGCTTTCCTACACTCTACATCTAAAACTCTCTTTTTTTCCAAGTGATCTTGCCCTTTATTGTTCCAATCAGCAACCTCACTGAACTCATCAAAACAGGGAAAAGAGTTTTGTCCTCTGTGTATCCAATGCCAGAGCTGTGAGCCCTTTGTTCTCACCGGCCAGGCCACTTTGTTCCCAGGAGCCTCTGCTGTTCTCAGCTACAAATCCTGATGTGGGAGAGTAACCGACCCCTCCTGACCTCTGGAAAAAGCTTTGTAGAAAAGTATTCAAACTGGAGGGGAAGGCTCATGTCTCTGACTATAAAGTAGTTATCCTAGGTTGGTGATGGGGCAGGGTTGACCAGAAACAACTCAATACTAATTGTTAATACTAGAGAATTTCTAACTCAGTTGACAAACCAGTGGCCACTTGAAATATTCCTAGAGTTTACATCACAGAAAGTGGCAAGAGTACAGAATGAGTTTTGATTAGTGCTGTTTTCTAAGAAGCTAGTCTGCCAATGCAGCTGACTAAGTGTGTTTTTCTGGTCACTGCATTCCACAGTAAGTGATAGGTTTCTCTTAGTTCCTTAATGGGAGGGAAAGAGGGAGGAAAGGAGGGATGGAGAGAGATGGGGGGATCACTAGCTTCTAGGATGAGCAACACCCTCTATCTCATCTCCTATAACAGCTACTCTTATTGTCTTTTGGTCACATGAGCAACTGCTCATTATCAGAGATTCGGCCCCTATAGCTTGGTCTCCTGAGTTTGAGATGAAGTTGTCACTCAGTTACCAAAGAGCATCCACTGCACATGTGTTATCTCCTGATCCCAGTGATGCTGACAGCCCCTTTATTGTCTGATTTAGTTGTGTGTGGCCTCCTGGAAGACATGAACCCAGTTTTATTCACTTTTGACTCCTTTGATTATAGAGTCCCCATTCTATGTCTAAATATCTGAGACCCTCAATAATGATTTCCATATCCATATAGGGAAACAAGGAGAGAAATAAAGAAAAAAAGAGAGTAGATCCTGAGAAATAACCAGACCTAAGATATTCTACTGTATATCACAAAGTATGTCGTCTCTATAGCAGACCCCTCCTGCTTCACCAATAATGATAATGGTAGAGAAAAGGTAGCTTGCAAAGCCTCAGTATGTCACTGAAATCAGTAGGAACAAACTCCACAGGGCATTTAAGCTGTAAGCATAAGAGGAAATTGTTGGTTTAAGTCAATGGTTCTCAATCTGTGGGTTGCAAACCCTTTGGCAAAGTTCTATCTCTAATTATAGTTTATAACAGCATTAAAATTACAGTTATGAAGTAGCAATGAAAATAATTATATGATTGGGGTCACCACAACATGAGGAACTGTACTAAAGGGTCACAGCATCAGGAAGGTTGAGAACCACTGGTCTAAGAAAAATGCACCTTGATGTGTTAAGTTGGTTACTTTCATATTGGTGTCTTAGGGTTTCTATTGCATTGAAGAGACACCATGACCCTGGCAATTCTTATAAAGGAGATCATTTAATTGAGGTGGCAGCTTACAGTTTCAGAGGTTCAGTCCATTATCATCATGAGGGGAGCACAGTGGCATGCAGGCAGACACTGTACTGGAGAAGTAGCTGAGAGTCTTATATCGTGCGGGTAACAGGAAATGGTCTGAAGGTCATACTGAGCAAAGCTTGAGCAAAAGAGACCTCAAAGCCTGCCCCTTGTGACACACTTCCTCCAACAAGACCATACCTGCTCCTAATAGTGTCACTCCTTATGAGCTTATGGGTACCAATGACATTCAAACTACAATTGTATTCTATGAGTAAATGGTTTTTAAACTTCTCTGTAAGCATAACTGTCAAGTAGTCTTAGTTTGTAATGCACATTGGTTGCATGACATAAAGCTACTTTTTTCATGAATAATAATTGTTTGAGCATTTCTAGTACAGAGTGAGAAGTGACTGTACAGACATTAATGAGAATATTTTAAATTGCTCCCAGTTTAGGAAGGATTCACATCACTGCTCCCCAGAAGGCTCTGTATCTGTGTCTACCAATGTAATTGATGGAATATTTGAAAGTAAGTATTGAAGAATGATTGGACTGATTATGATTTTAGATAACATTTGAATAAAAATCTGTTTGTGATCAATTAACAATTACAGTTATTATAAATGGCTAGAGATTAACCAAGTGCTGCCTGAGATCCCCAGCCATCAATTCTCAACTGCTTTATAAAGGGCTAAAACAAAGGAATTTGGAAGTTTCAAGGTAAAGTGAAAGCTTACGCTCATGCATGCATTTTAAATGGAAAATCTAAGCCAAGGGTGTTTCCAGATACAGACAGCCACATGGTCATGCATACAGCTGTGAATGATGTGTATTAGTCTATGCACATAACCTAATCTCTCTCACTGTCTTCCCTCTCCATCACTCTCTTCCTCCCTCCCCCCATCTTTCTACATAGACAGACAGAATACACACATACTCCTAGAATTAAACTCTCTCTTTACACACACACACACACACACACACACACACACACACACACACACACACTCCTAGAATTAAAATTCTTCATTTAGGCACATCTACAGGCAAGCACACACAAAAACATTATATTCTTACTTAGCAGCAACAATATAGTTTAAAATTAAGACTAGCATGGCCCAGATGTCCTGTCATTTTGTCATTTGCACTGTGGAATGGCATCCTGTCTTCCCTGAGGGTGCTCTATACTGTGGAGTAGACACTCAACAGGTCCCTGCCTTCTCCGAGGAAGTTCCAGCCTTGCTACCTTTTGTGACCCGCTTGGAGGAAATTCATATATATCCTCTCTTCTCTCTTTTCCCCTTATCTTGTTCAGCATTTCACATTAAATAATCTAGCTTAATGGCTGTCCATGGGAAGTATCCATGGATTTATGCATTTACTGATGGAGTAGGTCAAATGGAAATTTAATCTAATACACATTTAAGTAGAAAGAATAAAAACAGGCACATTCATTATTCCTATACATCTCCAAACCAGACAAGCTGATGGTATTTTGAGATCCCAGTAACTGAATTCTTTTTCTGTTCAAATGAGTATTAACTAAAATGGAGCCTGCATCATAATTTAATGTTTCGGCTAATGTAATTCTTGATTCTAATCTGCTATAAATTCATTGCAATTATTTGGTAGAATTATGTAATGTGATTTTGCCTGCCTGGATGTATTATCATTTGTCCCCAAGAAAATCTGTCTAGCAAATACCAAGAATGTATATCACTGACAGCCAAGTAGATTTCCTTTCTCAGCATGATATAATACATATTTTAAATCCATTTTCTGAGACTGTGAGACCACATTAAATATACAGAAAACAATCTTCCTGGTCATCTAAATTTCCTCTATGTATCACACTTTTAGATATCTCTGATTTCATTAATTTGAGAGAAGGAAGGGTGCCTGCTTTAATAACATGTGTTCCCATGTTTTTATTTGATTCTCATATTTCCCAATGCTGGTATGTCCCACAGCATTAAAATCAGTGGAGTTGAGAGCATGACTATTCCTATGTGGTAAGCGCACCGTGAACTATGCTCTTAATTGCTAAAGGCAGATACTTGGGTTGCAAAAATGTTTCCTCACAATTAATTTATTGGAATTGAATAAATACCCAGAATTGAGGTGGAGACAAATACCAAACATTACATTTTGAAGACCTTTCTGCATCGATCCTAGGGTTCCTGAATAATGAATTGATATACTCGCCCGTTACATTTTCCCCACATCACTATGAATATTTCTTTTTACAGAAGCCCCTTAGTTCAGTTGTAGTTTCAGAGAGGACCACAGCAGCTTCTGAGTCTCATGCTGTACATTAATGGCCTATGGTGCTTCATCACTCTCCCCAGTGTAGATACTGAGCAATGACGTGTGAGAGCTCTGAGAGAGGGAAGCAGTAGTTGTAGACAGTAGAGACCTCTTGAGGGTTACTACCAAGGGCATCAGGATGATTCCAAGATGTATTGAAAGGCTTTGGCTGGATCACATGGCAAAAGTTCCCATGGCTGAAGTGGCAGCTGCCTTGGGCTTTGAGCTACTGAAGAGGAAATTGCACAGACAGAGGATGGAGTCTGCCAGGCTATGCACAGCTGAGCTGTTAAGGTAGAGAGTTAAAAGGGCCCCATATGGTGGAGCAGACAACGAAACAGGCTACAGTTTTCAGTGTCTGAGAAAAGTCAGGTTGTGGGGAATAGGCACAGTCACTGATGTTATACAAGACTAGATGTAGTTATTATTCTGTTGCTATGATAAGCCATCATGGCCAAGACAATTTATACAAGAAAGTGTTCATTGGGGGCTTACAGTTTCAGAGGCATAGAGTCCTTGACCAATGTGGCAGGGAGAATGGCAACAGCAAGCAGGCCTGTTGGTAAAGCAATAGCCAAGAGCTCTCATCTAATCCACAAGCCAAAGGCAGAGAGAGCTAACTGGGAATGGAAGGCTTTTGAAACATCAAAGGCCTCCCCCTTACTGATAGGCAACCTCCAAAAAGACTACACCTTTATATCCTGCACAAAGAGTTTTACCAGCTGGGGACCAAGGATTCAGATATATCAGCCTGTAGAGATCATTTTCATCCAAACCACCACACAATAATTAAGTAACAGTTGGTAATGTTAAAGGAATGTGAGAATAATAACTAAAGGTGGGCATGAGAAACAGGGATAAGACCGGTGAAACTGTGAGATGTGGCCTCGTTTAGAGATCGTTTTCCCAGAATTCAACTGAGATGAAGTCATTAGGATGGGTCCTAGTACAATATGACTAACTTCTAAGAAATGGAAATTGAGACCTAGATATATCAGAGAAGACACAAAAAGATACAGGATATGATGCATTGCTATGTGGCCATCCCATCTCAAATGCAAGCTCAGCAGGAAGCCTGGGAGAATCCTACCCTCAGAGTCCTTGATAAAGTCAACCTGCCCACACTCAATATCAGACCTCCAAACTCCACAACTGAGCAGCAACAAATGGAATTGTTTAAATCAACTAAACTGTAGTACATTATTGTGACATTCCTGGAAACTTAACACATTAATAGGATACACTGCATGAAGAAGTTGCGTTTTTTTAAAATGGGAGAACTATTTGAGGTTTTTATGTAGGCTATGATTTAAAGGGGTCTGTCAAATACACTAAAGTTTTCTTTTTAACCAAGTTCATAGGAAAGTCATAGAGCCCATGGAAATGATTCTTTGCAGATTTTGAGCAGATTAAGAGACTTACATATGGACTTGGATGTTAAATTCCCTGAATTATGTTGTGGGGATAGATAGATAGATAGATAGATAGATAGATAGATAGATAATACATACATACATACATACATATATGGATGGTTAGACAGATAGATGGATGATAGGATAGAAAGATATAGATGATAGATTGATAAGCTATAGATAGAAGCCAGCTAGCTAACTAGATATATAGGTAGGTGATAGATTGATATAGATGATAGCTTGGTATACTGATGATAGATATCAAATGATAGATGACAGGTAGATGATAAATGGATAACAGATAGGTGACAGGTAAACAGATGGCAGATGATAAATGATAGGTAAATAATGTATAGCTAGATAGCAGACAGGTGATTGATAGATAATTATAAATAATTTATAGATAGATGATGGATATGAGCTAGTTGGCAAAATTCATGTGCTAATTACATGGTTTATTTAAAGTTGTATTCATAATAAGTAGAGTATATTATACTACTTTGATAGTATACTATAGCATACTGCTTACCATAACCACATATACAGCAATTATGTCTTCATGCCTCTAGTTATATCTCATCACATATTTATTTTATTATTATTAAGAAATTTTCTCTTCATTTTACATACCAACCACAGATCCCCCTCTCCTCCTGCCCCCAGCCTCCACCCCAACCCATCCCCTAGTCCAACTTCCTCCAAGGCAAGGCCTTCCATGGGGAGTCAGCAGAGCCTGGTA
Source organism: Onychomys torridus (assembly GCF_903995425.1). NCBI lineage: Eukaryota > Metazoa > Chordata > Mammalia > Rodentia > Cricetidae > Onychomys > Onychomys torridus. The sequence continues at coordinate 71,048,972 of NC_050457.1, read as the reverse complement.
AATCCAAGCCCCTCCCCCAGCACCAAGGCTGCACATGGTGTCCCACCATAGGCACTGGGCTTTAAAAAGCCCACTCCTGCTCGAGGGACAGATCCTGATCCTTCTGCCAAGGGCCCCCTAAACAGTTCAAGCTAAACAACTGTCTCACTTACCTAGGGGGCCTAGTTCAGTCCCATGGGGGCTCCAAAGCTATTGGTCCACAGTTCATGAGTTTCTACTAGTTTGGCTTGGCCATCTCTGTACATTTCCCTATTATGATCTCAATGTCCTTTGCTCATAGAATCCCTCCTCTCTCTCATTGATTAGAATCCTGGAGCTTGGCCTGGCATCGACTGTGGATCTTTGCATCTGCTTCCATCAGATGGATGAAGGCTCTATGATGACAGTTAGGGTATTCACCAATCTGATTACCTGAGTAGGTCAGTTCAGGCACCCTCTCAACTATTGCTGGTAATCTAAGGTGGGGTCATCCTTGTGGATTCCTGGGAACTTCCCTATCACCCAGTTTCTCCCTATTCCCATGATATCTCTTTCCTTGCTCTCTCACTCTATCCCTGTTCCAGCTTGAACCTCTCATTTCCTTATGTTCTCATCCTCCATCCCTTACCTTCCACTGAGCTTATCTATTTCTCCTTTGCAGGGTAATCTATGAGTAGTCTTGAATGCATTGGCACAGGAGACTGCTTCCTAAATATAAGACCAGTAGCACAGATACTGAGAGCAACAATTAATAAATGGGACCTCCTGAAACTGAGAAGCTTTTATAGAGTAAAGGCCATAGTCAATAAGATAAAACAACAGCCTACAGAATGGGAAAAGATCTTCACCAACCCCACATCTGACAGAGGGCTGGTCTCTAAAATATATAAAGAATTCAAGAAACTAGACAGCAAAATACCAAAAAATACAATTAAAAAATGGGCTACAGAATTAAAAAAATTCTCAACAGAAGAATTTCAAATGGCTGAAAGACATTTAAAAAATTGCTCAACATCCTTAGTCATCAGGGAAATGCAAATCAAAATGACTCTGAGATACCATCTTACACCTATCAGAATGGCTATGATCAAAAATACCGATGACAGCTTATGTTGGAGAGGATGCAGAGCAAGGGGAACACTCCTTCGCTGTTGGTGGCAGTGCAATGTTGTACAGCCACTTTGGAAATTTGTATGACGGTTTCTCAGAAAATTGGGAATCAATCTACCTCAAGACACAGCTATACCACTTTTGGGCATATACGCAAGGAACACTCAATCATACCATAAGGACATATGTTCAACTATGTTCATAGCAGTATTATTCATATATCCAGAACCTGGAAACAACCCAGATACCCCTCAACTGAAGAATAGGTAAAGAAAATGTGGCACATATACACAATGGAGTACTACTGAGCAGTGAAAAACAATGACATCATGAAATTTGCAGGCAAATGGATGGAACTAGAAAATGTCATCCTGAGTGAGGTAACCCAGACTCAGGAGGACGTATATGGTATCTACTATTGGTGAAATTATTAAGGCCACTCCACGTAGTTAAAAGGGAGGTTTATTTTGTGGGGTAACTTACAAATGAAGGGGTAGGTTGCAGGGTCTGGCAAAGGTATAGGGTAGTCCGGTGGTGTTCTCTGGAGAACTCTGCTCGGTCCACCTCCAGCGTCCGGCGTCCCGGAACCAAGAGAGCCACCTCCTCCTGCTCCTCGGTCTTCCGCTCCCTCCTCTGCCCCGCCTTGTGGGCATGATCATTACTGAAGCCTCAATGGAGGTTGGAACTTCCAGGCCAATGCTGGGATGGCTATCCACTACATCTCCCCCTTTTGTCTAAATAAGAAAGTTCTAACCTAATACAAGACTATACACAAAGACATGGTTATCAAATATTGTCCAGGAGTAATGAGGGATAATGACTTAGATAAGTTGGAATTACAATAAGTGCAAACAATGTCAAGCAAAAAACACATAGTAAAATCCAGAGAAGTCTAGAGCGTGGGTAGGTGGCATGTTACAAAGATCATTCCAAAAGGTATCCTATCCTAAAGAACCTGAGTCTAATACATAATATATTCTATCTAAGATATTATATATGTATATATACTAAGTTGTAACTATAACTGCTAATCTCCAACTACATCAAAGACCTGAGAAGGAATGTAATAATACCTGAGAAATGGGAGAAGGACGCAAGCAACTTTCGGGAGTCTTGCAAGAGTAGACAGAGACAGCTAGCAGCCTGGACAGTCACCTAATGTTTCTCAGTATCGTTGGTGCATTCAAATTGGCTACAGGCCTAGAGTATCTGACAGACCATTTCAGAAGCAGGAATACTGAAAGACCATCTTACCCTGTCTTGGCAAAGTATGGTGGTCGCTTTCATTGTGTCCCGCTTGTCCAGAAAGGACAGCATTTGTACTGTCAGCAGTTGAGGCAAGGGCAGTTCTTTGCCCAGTAGGCTATTTTGTGCCAAGAAGACAAACTTCCAAATGGAAATGTCTTAGAAGCCCAACATTCTCTCGGGATCAAATTGGTGCTGCCAGGAGCAATTGTGTCTCACGTCAACAGAATGCTAAATTATTTAAATGCCATATTCTCTAGGTCCATGAAGTGTTTGAAGATTACCTGTCCATCTGAACTATGTATTTATAAATCTGGATAACCTAACTAACATAATTATAGAGGTGACAAGCATAGGTGACAATAACTCTGTAAGTCTCATCTACCTAAACAACCTAAGGACTAAGGCTTCCTATAAATAAGGCAAAGAGTCTGTAAGCAATTGTACAGTAAAAGGACAATGACTTCAAATTGTGACAATACACAAAATATCTTTAACAGAGGTAGGAATGTATAGTGCAATATGCAATATGATAATAATCCTAAATATATATCAGTATACAGAATATCTTAAACAGAAGTAGAACATACATACAGTATGACAGACATAAATTCACATATGTATCAATATACAAATATTTCAAATAAGAGTAAAAATATGTGTACAATATAACAAACATAGTTCTGTATTTGTATCAATATACAAATTATCTTAAATAGGAATATACAAAGTTTATATTTGTATCAACATATAAGAATTCATAACAGTGCAAAGGCTACTATATTACTAAATTTGTTTACTAATGTATGTGATAGTCTACCATAACATGTTATACATATCCATTCCATTTCTTCTTTTCCCTTTTTTTTTTTTTTGAGACATATTTTCTTTCCTTAAGGAGAGTACTGAGTTTGACCATTTCTTCTACCCCCAACCCTAGAACCATTATCCATAACCCTGAGAAATATGAAACCTAAGGGATAAGGGGCGTCGTTTTCTTAGAATTGCTTCCTGCTGTTTAGGGGGCGATGGTATCTCTGTTGGGTATTGTGAGAAAGCTCAGATAGTTAAATCTCAGTTAGACTAACTGTAGATTCTGCAGCAACTCTTAGAGTAATGGGTAAGATTGTCTGAAATTCTGGCAAGAAGTGTAGTATGATGATGATTACCATGGTATCATTCTGGATTGGCTGGCTTGCCAGCTGTAGTGGATAGCCATCCCAGCATTGGCCTGTATTCCTTTTCTGAGAGTGTAGGAATTTTAATCTGGGTATTCCACTGTTGTAACAGATCTCGGCCCCATAGATTTACTGCTACATTCGCTACATATGGCTTCAGCCTTCCTCTCTGTCCTTGTGGCCCTATGCATTCAACCCATCTCGAACTCTGTTTTATCTGAGATAGGGTGCCAATTCCTAAAAGTTGGACATCTACCTCTTGAAGAGGCCAATTTGGATGCCATGATATTGGTGAAATTATTAAGGCCACTCCACGTAGTTAAAAGGGAGGTTTATTTTGTGGGGTAACTTACAAATGAAGGGGTAGGTTGCAGGGTCTGGCAAAGGTATAGGGTAGTCCGGCGGTGTTCTCTGGAGAACTCTGCTCGGTCCACCTCCAGCGTCCGGCGTCCCGGAACCAAGAGAGCCACCTCCTCCTGCTCCTCGGTCTTCCGCTCCCTCCTCTGCCCCGCCTTGTGGGCATGATCATTACTGAAGCCTCAATGGGGGTTGGAACTTCCAGGCCAATGCTGGGATGGCTATCCACTACAATCTACTCACTCATAAGTGGATACAAGATGTAAAACAAAGGATAACCAGACTACAACTCACAACTCTAGAGAAGCTAGCTAACTAGGAGAACCCTATGAGGGACTCATCACATATTTCTATACAAAATGAAGAGACATGCCCAAAACTTTCTCTTAAAACATTCTTAGTTTTAAAGCTAGTGTTTTTCATGTCTATATTATTAGTTCCAAGCTTGATTTTGGGGAGGAGGACCAGATATATTGCCCCAAACAATCATTATGGTGCTTACAATCTTTAATAGACTTTGTCCTATATTGTTCATCACTCATTTCATACAGTTAAATTGCATTGTTCTACTGCTAGGTGAAATAAATTGTATTTGGAGAGACTGTTCTTGTTCCTTGTGTGTGTTTTCTATAAAAGCCACACTACAATCTCTGTCATTTAAGGCATAAAAAAAGCTTAGTGGCATTAGAAAAATTATCCCAAACAGCATTTTCAGTTCTTAACTAGATTTGAAAACACTGAATTTTATATTTTGTTTTATGAATTCATGATGCTCTGGTGCACTCCGAGGCCAGCACTTGACAGTCTCGGTCATTAGACTGAACTTATGTCTGAAGGTCTGGGTGTCACAACTGGAATCCATTCCTTCCTGCTCCGCAGCACTGTGTGATGGAAACCCCTCACAGTGCTTTTACCTGCCATTTTCTCCGTGTCTGGCTTGCAAAATGCTCTGCACACTCTATGTTTATTTTGGCTTTTATGTTCCACTTTAGTGTCCAGGGAAAGCAGTTAGATCTCCAAGGCACTTTGTAAAACCCAAGCATGTCAGAACACTCCTGTACCTTTTCTGATGGTCGGCAGTGCTCCCAGTCTGAGGTGCTGCCCAGGACTCAAGCTGTGTCCTCATCACTCACTTTAATTAACCAAGACAAAGTGTTTACAGCAAAGGTCCGGTGCCTGATCTGCAGATTTTCATTTTGTGTGACTGCTCTTCCTTATGTGTGTTTAAAAAGATATCACGAGTCAGTTTCATCTTATTGAATTCCTCTGTAAATCAATGTGGGATCATGGATGGTGAAAACATTTGGGGAGTGGTGATCATTTTAAAAGCCAACTTAGAATTCTGCCAGCAACACATGCTCAGTGGGGTTGGTAATATTTTTAAGTAACCAAATGTGCTAATCTCTGTAACTAATGTAATGCAGGACCTTTGTAAGTGGGTGGAAATACAGTTAACATCACTTTTCCTCCAAGGGTCTGGCTAGCTGTTCCATACCAGCAACAAGGAAGTAGTCTGTGTGCAGGCAGTAGGTGCAGCCTATGATAGGGAGGCACAGACACCTCCTGTCTTTGTTCCTCTCCTCTGGAAGATTCCCTAGGATAGATCATTGCCTGGTTCCTCTTTTGTGTGTAGGTGTTGTGAATAGAACATACTTCGATCATGAGGCATTGTTATATCCACCCAGGATCTATAACTGGGTGCCCTGGTTTAGGTACCAGTCACTGGTGGTTCCCAGGTAGACTGTCACAGGAGGCTTAGCCTCAGCCAGTCCTAAAATACCACCCCAGGGTAGGACTGGGCTACACCCTGGAGTCTTGCAGGGCGTTCAGACTGCACAGGGTTTCAGAATTTTGACCTTTAGCTTTATTAAAGCAGCTCACTTGTAGTATATGGCATGTGACTAGGAATCATTTGTAGACCTAAAAGGTAGTCAAGTGAATTTTAGCCCGACTTCAGACAATTGACTGCAGCTAGTTGTAACCAAATGAAACCCCTGAAAGTAGATCAGCATGTAGGGGTGAGACAAAAATCTGTCCCCAGGAGTGTAAGGAGTTGAACTTACTTGCCTACTCTTACCCGGAAATGCTTTGCAATATCATTCCCTCTCCTAGCTTGGAGAAGATCTGCACATAGATCTTCAGATTTGGTTTTCTGTCCACACGTGTTCTACACCCATCATGTCTCAGTCAGCACTGAGTTCTCCCTGCTAACTGCCTCATCTCACAGTCAGATGGTTCATTGGCTCAGGGCTCCAGCTCAGCAGAGCAAGCTCTGTTATTTGAGCCTATTTAATATGACACTCTGAGTGTGAGGGATAAGCCTTGTCTATAGGCAGAAATGGACCCCGGTAAGTTCCTTCTTGTGCCAAGATGTACTGCAAATATTTTAAAACCTCTGAGCCCAAGTTCCTACATGTGAAAACATAGTGCAGCTATTTGAAGATAGTACAACTATGTGCAAATATAAAACCATAGCCAGTATCTGTTGCAGTTCTCACTTCCTAGAAGAGGTATCTGATGTCCCTAGCTAGAAAACAATTTCTCGAAGCTCTCAGGGCAGAGCAGGGACTAAATCCAGGTCCCCTTCCCTCTCAGCTACAAGTTTCATATGGGGCTGTCTGAGTCCTCTTCATAATCTGTGGAATTGAGACTGAGCATGAAATGTCTTATGAGAAATATTTGTAAACAGTGTAATGGGTTGCACCTTGTGTTTTATTGACAGGTAGTAACAGATATTGATGCCCCTGAAGAGACCTGCTAAGGCCTCCCAGAATAAAGAATCAACACAAATTACGGTAATTTTTGTGCTTCAAGAAAACTTTAACAACTTTGAACATAAGACCTGGTAGCTGTGGCTTTCCTAGAAGATGAATTAATCAAAGGCCATGTTTTAGCTCAATCAAAGCAATGTCAGCCATCTATGCATTTGAAATGCATTTATGAATCTCTCAGATTATTTATATATAGCATATTCATGGCACTGCCTTATCTATGCGACTTTGCAAACTTTTCAAACATGTAGGCTCTTCCCTTTTTTATGTCCCTCAGTTTTTCTTGCCATCTACCAAGTTCGGTGGTAGTTATCCTGTATTTTATAATTGCTCTGCATGGCTGTGCCATTGATATATACCCAGATATTTTCACCAAAGCAGCATTGGAAATCTTTCTAGAAGCTTAAAGAAAGTGAAGGAAAATAGACATATTCAACTGGGAAAAGCTTAGAAGTAACTAATACTGATTTTGCTATCATATGGCTTTGGCCTCTTTAGGGAGCAGATGAAAAGGAGGCTAAAACAGGACCAATGCTACATACTTGGCTTATTCTTAGTCTTGCCTGGGTAATTCTTGGATTGATGGTGATAGGAGGTATGGATGATAGATAGATGCATGCATTCATATGATCAGATGAAAAGGTCAATTATTGGACCTACATTTAAAAAGGAACTACTTGTTTTAAATATCATAAGTAATGAAAATTTTTTTTGTCTGAGTTTATCAAATGTTACTGGACTAGACATTGTTAATATATATAATGGAGTTATTAATCTGAATTTGTCAAATGTTAATGGAATACACATTGTTAATGTAATTCTTGGCTGTAAATATTGTATATACTTATTGGATAGTTTTTCTTGTATTAATTATAACCTTTTTTAATTTTAGACAAAAACAGGGGAAATGTGGTGGGTATTGTGTTCCCTGAAATATTGTGTATTCCCCGAAATAAACATATCTGGGGTCAGAGAACAGACAGCCACTAGAACAAAGCCAAAAGTGGTGGCTAGAAAATGGGAAGAGTAAGCCATAGCAGAAGTTGGGCGGTGGTGGTACACGCCTTTAATCCCAGCACTTGGGAGGCAGAGCCAGGCGGATCTCTGAGTTCAAGGCCACTTTAGAAACAGCTAAGCTTGGTCACCCACACCTTTAATCCCAGAAACCCAACCTTTAATCCCAGGGAGTGGGGGCAGAAAGAGAAAGGTGTATAAGGCGTGAGGACCAGGAATTAGAGGAGTAAAACATGTAGTTAGTTAAGCATTTGGTTGGTTAAGCATTTAGCTAGTTAAGCTTTTGGCTGGTTAAACTTTACGTTTCAGCAGCACAGTTCAGCTGAGAGTGATTTGGATGAGGACTCAGAAGCTTGCAGTCTGAGGAAACAAGACCAGCTGAGGAACTGGCTAGGTGAAATAGCTGTGGCTTGTTCTGTTTCTCTGATCTTCCAGCGTTCACCCCAATAACTGGCCTCAGGTTTGATTTTATTAATAAGAGCTTTTAAGATTCCTGCTACATTCATGAATATGTGTGTATGTGTCTGCATAATAGAATAATATTACATATGAATACATTCCTGCATATACATCAACATATCTCCCCTTTGCTGTTATATATTAGACATGTCACTTTCTGTTCTGAGGGGAAAAGAGAAACTGAAGTCTTCTTCTAATTAGAGTGATCACTCAGTGCAGAAAGGGAAATCCCTAGCACCGTAGAGAGCTAGAATGCACCACTGATGATGAAGACAGCCTTCAAATCTCTCCACCCCCTGTACCAAACTTTAGGGAGCTTTGTCCCCGAGCTGGGCTCCTGATTTACATTTCCTTAGAGTGTGTGCTTTAAAATCAAATCATAAATTATTTCTAAACCACTTTGAAATGTAATTTGATAAAATGGATCTCATTAGTTTTACAGTGAAGAATGTCTCTCTAGAACTTGGGATCCACCTTCTGAAATACAACAAAAAGCTGAAAGCAGGGCCTTATCTTCCAGTGTCTTCAAAGAGTGGGAACCAAAGTTCAGCAAAGCACCTTGCTTCTGGCAGAGCTACCTTTGCACAGGAAGATCAGAGAAAGTTGACTTTTCTTTCAAAGATACCCAATTAGAAAACATGGATGGCTTACCTTCTGCTTTACTGCGGCTACTAAAATTTCTGCTGGTTTTTCTTTCAGCAGAGTTAAGTTCAAACTACACTCTGGTTGTTACTACAGTAGGCATAGATAAAGTCTTCCATGGCTGTTTAACTTTTTCCAGTGTAATCTTTGCTTTGACTGCCTACTCATGTTGTTAAAAGTGCTTACTTCTAAACATAGGCAAAATACAATCAGAGAATAACCTAAGTCATACTGTGAATCCACCACAGTCACTCAACAAATGCTGACACTTTGCTGAAGATCCCCGGTGTCCTGCTCCAGTTTCCTATCCAGGGGTCATGGCCATAATGAACCTGGGGAGCAGCTGCTGATCACTAGGAAAAGGAAGAGAAAGATGCAGACACAAACCATGATTCTGGTGAAAGGGCCAGAGCCATGTCCATTTTCCACAAGTCCAAAATAAGGACTCACTGTCCTTGGGGGAGATACCAGGACAGGCTTCCCACTGGAGCAGTTCCACTTAGAAACTTGCCTCTTGGGTTTGGAGCCTCAGGATCACCCTGGGGTGAAAACAGCCCCATTCCTTTTCTGAGTACAGAAATGTGCTCAGTGCAGATTCTGGGTTGTCCATTGAATGGAATTTTCCTATTTCCTAATTAACGAGAGACAGAAGTAAAAAACATTGTTCCTAGATTGAAGTCAATATGTGTGGTATTGTGTTCCCCCCAAAAATTGTGTGTTCCCCGAAATAAATTTATTTGGGGTCAGAGAACAGACAGCCACTAGAACAGAGCCAGAAATGGTGGCTAGAAAATGGGTCCGAGCAAGCCATAGCAGAAGTTGGGTGGTGGTGGTGCACACCTTTAATCCCAGCACTTGGGGAGGCAGAGCTAGCCAGATCTCTGAGTTCAAGGCCATTTTAGAAACAGCTAGGCATGGTGACACTGGACTTTAATCCCAGAAATCCAGCCTTTAATCCCAGGGAGTGATAGCACAAAGCAGAAAGGTATAGAAGGCTTGAGGACCAGGAACTGAGTTGGTTAAGCATTTGGCTGCTTTAGCATTCAGGCTTTGGAGCAGCACAGTTCAGCTGAGAGCCATTGGGATGAGGATTCAGAAGCTTGCAGTCTGAGGAAACAGACCAGCTGAGGAACTGGCGAGGTGAGGAAACTGTGGCTTGTTCTGCTTCTCTGATCTTCCAGCATTCACCTCATTAACTGGCCTCAGGTTTGTTCTTATTAATAAGACCTTTTAAGATTCATACTACAAACATGTTTTTCATTTTAAAAATAGTCCCAAACATGAACATATCCACTAAATTTTGATTAGACACTGTGTGCTCTGCCTAGAGGCAATGTTTACCACAGAGCTTGTTGTTTACCAGAAGTGGAATCCATGGGTTGGGAATGTGTGAATCTATATTTGAGAGACAAAGCTTGGGACCCAAGAGACCCAAGCAGATCTCTAAGTTGGGTATTAATGAACACCAAGTTTAGTGTGCTGTGGTCTTGGTGACGTCTTTGGAACTTTCTGTGGAGAATGGCTCATTTCTCAGAAAGTCTACATTCTTATTCTTTACTGATAAATTATGCTTATCATTTGTTCCTGTCAAGTCTTCTCAAGTTTAGCTGCATGGAGACTTAGTGTGAGTCCCTGTACATACAGAAACCCTTTAACACAATGGCCATATCAATATCAGCATACTTTATTCCACTTTTTGCATATAGTTTTCTAGATTCTACTGACTGGAATATTTGGAGTGGGAAGTGTGAGAAAATGGGGTGTCCAGCCTGTAGTGCTGTGGAATATCATGCTGTATACCATGAATATGTGTTGCTCTGATTGGTTGATAAATAAAATGCTGATTGGCCAATAGCCAGGCAGGACATATAGGCAGGGTGAGCAGACAAGGAGAATTCTGGGAAGAGGAAGAGCTGAGGAGTCACCAGCCAGACACAGAGGAAGCATGATGTGAAGGCAGAACTGAGAAAAGGTACCAAGCCATGTGGCTAAACATAGATAAGAAAAATGAATTAACTTTAAGTGTAAGAGCCAGTCAGTAACAAGCCCAAGCTAATAGCCAAGTAGTTAAAAATAATATTTTTAAGCCTCTGTATGTTTACTTGGGGAACACAAGTGGGAGAGATTTGTCTGGACCATGCAGGCTGGGTGAGACACAGTCTTTGTTTTTCATCTTTGTTCAGGGGCTCTGGGCTTCTCTTAAGAGAAGGGGATTATTTAATTACCCAGGAGCATTATCAATGTTTAATGATCTCTTTTGTTGGTCTTTCCTTATACCCCACCCTGCATTTCTAGGCCATTTTCCATAAAAAAAAATTATGGATTTTGGGAACCGAATGCATATATCTCACATTATCTGCAACACAGTTTCATAATCTTAGGCTTTACAAAGTCTAGTTGTATCTTTGTGTTACTCAGATTTTCTTAACTGTAACCAAACTCCTGTCAAAACGAACTTTAGGGAGGAAATGTTTCAGAGGCTTCAGCTCATCATGGTAAAAAGGACACAGTGGACAGAGCAGCTCATGTCATGGCAGCCAGGAAGCAGAGTGGAGAAGTAACAGGAAACAGGGTAGAGAAGTAACAGGAAGGTACCAGGGAAAAATATGTCCGCAAAGATATGTAAACAGTGATCTAATTCCTGTATGCACATGTGAACATACCCACAAACATACATATATGGAATGCAAACCTATATCCATATGTACCCAGAGACATAAACACACACACACACATACACGTGCACACACACTTACACATGCTCCCCCCCCCAAACAAAACCAAAACCAAACTGAATAAACAAACAGCACTGCTTGATCCAGAGCCCTGGTTGTTTGTCTCTGGGAGACATCCCATAGACACATGTACAGCAGTGCTTTATCATCTCTGTTCCTATTAATGCAATCTGGGCGGCAGTTGAGATGAACTATCAGAACTTTACTCACCAAGAGCTGTAGACATGAAGGACTCCAGCATATGAATCTTTGAGGGACTGGCAACTACTGGCCCAGATTGTCAGCTCAGTTGCCTTTGGAATCAGAAGTCCTGGAAGGTTCATGGCCATGCCCTGTTTATAGTCACCCGAAAACTACATTCTACAGCATCTCCAGGATCCAGAGGAAGGAGATTCTGTGAAAATGTGAGAATTATCTGTCACCCCTGAGACTTTCATAGACTGTTTTCATCCTCTTGGTTATCAGTAATCTTCAAGTGTGGTGTCCCAGAATTAGTAAGTACCTAATTCTTAAAGGCCTACTAACCTTATCTTTAAACATAATCCTATCTTAATTCTCATTTCATTAGAAAACTTGTATTTAAATGTGTACAGCCAACATAGTCATGGCAGGACACTTAAAATCCAAGAATTGCCATAGACAAGCCTAATTGTATCTAATAATTGCTAGATGTTATTTTAATTAAACTATTTTGATATGTAAACACCAACTTTTTTTTTTTAGTTCTTTTTTTTAGGGCTATAAGACCTTACTCATTTTAACTTTATGTTTTAATTTTGGATGCATCTATTTAGCTTAATCCTCATGTTTCTTGCTTGTCACAGAATTGATCTCATATTTCCTAGCAGTCTTCCCATTCCTTAATTCTAAAGTATGGTACATTCTGAATTTTAGATGGTGTTGTAATTTATATTATGCTTTCATCAACTGTGTTAATAAGGTAAATCATACATTCCAAAATCCACCATCTGAAGTATATCCCACGAACAGTCTCTTGCAGTGGAGATGACAAAAAGTCATTGTGTGGTTATAGACTTTCTTTGAGGGAACCTGGTAAGACTGTACCCATCAACCCCACCCCCCAAAAAAAATGGAGGCCATGGCTCTAGAGACTTTCCTCTGCTTGGACACCATGCCTATTAGTTTTTGTCACATTGACACAAAGTAGAGTCATCACAAAGTGGAAGAGAGAAACTCAGCTGAGGTATTGTCTCCATTAGATTGGCCTGGGTGCATCCCTTGGGTATTTTCTTGATTGATAAATCCCAGCCATGATAGATGATGCCGCCCCTGGGCAGGTGGTCCTGGGTTGTGTAAGAAAGCAGACTGAGCAAGCCACAGGAAGCAAGCTGACAAGCAGCGCTCTCCACTGTCCTGCTTCAGTTCCCAGCTCCATGCTCCTGCTTTAACTTCTATCCTGGTCAGTGCTTGTCACCTTGACTTAGATAGAGTTCTCTGGGAAAAGGAGCCTCAGTTGAGAGAACGCCTCCATCAGCATGGCCATTAAACAAATGGCCATTTTCCTGACTCACAATTGGTGTGGGATGGCCTGGTTCACTATGTTTGTGCCAACTCTGAGTAGTAGACCTGGTTGGTATCTGAGAGCCAACTGAACAGGTTTGTGAGGACGCAGAGGTGATCCTGGAAGAAGAACACTTAGCACCATGTCCCTGAAATGCCTTTTGCCAAGATAAGAAGGTAAGGAAAAAGGTGTTAGGATGGGGTCTTCCAACAAGGCCTGCATAGAGAACCAGAAGCAACTGATGGCATTGCTAATGTAGTCTAACCTAAAGAATCTCTCTCCCTGTAGTAATTAGGTACAATACAGGGGCCTTTGGAGAGGACAGTACTCCTTAGCCCACCACTGGACCTCAGAAGCATCATGGAGGTAAGTGGTGTTGGGACTTTTGGCTGAAAAGTGTGGCGGAAGGGAAAGAAGAGAGCAGAGAGAGAAGATGGGGAGACTCTGTGTATAGTATGACGGGGGTCGTACCCACACACAGTCTTCTATGATAGAGACGCTGCCTGTCTAGTCAAGCTGTGATGGGCCATTTGGTCTTGAGTGAAGTTTGTTGGTTCCTGGAAGTCCCACCTCACATTATGGTGCGCACATTGCTTCCTGTGTTTATTCCGTCTCTCAGCAACCTGCCCTGCTGCCCTAGTGCAGCTGGGGTGTGGGTGCTAGGAGCTGAAATGTGGACAACACAGACTACATTCCCCTTGCATTTTAGTTATCAAAGATTCATACCTTTAAATAATTTATAGATTCGGCATGTAGGCATCATTTACTGTGTATAGTAGGTGCTGGAGCACATTCTTAAATGCAAAGGGAATTATAAAAATAATGATACAGAGTGCCTTGTATTTCAGGTTAAATTGTATTCACCAAAATGTTGAAAAATCAAACCCCAGTACCATTAAATGTCACTTTGTTTGGAAACAGATTTGAAAATGTGTTTAAGATTCAGTGAGGTCATTAGAGGGGGCCTGAAGCTGATATAAGTATCCTTATAAGAGGAGAAACATTATTGCGCGTGCACGCGCGCGCACACACACACACACACACACACACACACACACACACACACACACACACATGAGATAAAGAGAGCACGTGTGATGATAACTGGAGAGGGAAGTTGCTGGCTGGGGAGTACCAAGGCTGACAGCAGCCATGCAATGGGAGAAAGGAAGCAAGAAAGGATTCTCCCCACAAGTTTCTGAGGAACACGAGCCTGCTGACACCTTGGACTTGAAGCCTCCAGACTAAGGCAATAATCTCTTGCGGTCTTAGGTGCTCAGTTTGAGGCACTCTGTTAGGACAGATGCAGGAAAAATGCAGCTTTTCTCCCAGGACACCAAGGTTTACTGAGCACCATGGTGCTCCCTGCTGGACATTGAGTTATTTCTACAGATGCATTGCAAACGCAGTGTGACTACTTCCCTGGGGATCAGCGACACTGTGACATGTGGATGATTTGGCAGAGCTGGCCTTGGTAGGAGGAGTTCTGAAAAGACAGCCTGGTTCCCTGGAGTTTTGTAGCATACTCTAAAATAACATTTGAATTATATGTTTCTTTCCAGGGATGCAGGGTGTTTAAAAAGAGGTAGAGTTAGAACCAGAAAACCTGACAAGAGGCAGTTATGCAAACTGCAGTTTTCAGCTTCTGTGTTTATTAAGGCAGCATTTTTACAGGCAGGAGAGGCTGAGAACCATAAACCAGTTCCGTTTGCACTACTTTGCAATCTCTTGTAGCTTCCGTGTTCTCCAATTGCTGTGTAGTTTGAAATCTGTGTACTTTGTTGATAATCATTCTTGAGTTTTGCATAATGGCTTTGTGATATAGGTTGTGCATTTCAAATATGTGGTGTGTTTGATCTCAGGAGAGCGTTAGCAGTACCCAGGAAATCTGGAGTGTCTGTATTAAAAGTTAGGCTAAAGGCAAGGGTACCCCCCCAACAAAGGCCTTTGTTTCTTTCTAGCTATTGTCATGTGTAACTAGAAAGAGAGTTTTAAAAGTAGCTGAATTGAGTGAGGTGGGAGAGATTCATTTTTAACCTCCTGGTGAGCTGTGACAGGAAGGTCACAATGAATAAGTCTTCCTGTCATGGGCTCCCCATATCTAATCCTAATACCTACCATAGGGGCCTATAAACTAATCACTGTTTCCCTGGTGGGTAGTATCAGTTAAGCCAAAGCTTGTCAGCATTTCTTTCCTAATTTTAAGCAAATGTATTAAATTATGAGTCCTGAAAAATTAGGAACAATGTGAACTCATTTCCTGTCTCTTTCACTGAGTAAATTAAAATTTATTAGAGATAAAACTAACAGCAGGCGAAAATGTCCTCTTCCCTTTGGAACTGTGATGAGTTCAGAAGAAGGCTTTCACTCAAAACAATGATAAAATCTGGTTTTTGCCAATGAGGTACTGATGTGTCTCATTTCTAGCATAACAAAAGAAATGAAGTTGATTTATGAAGCTCAGATTATACTTCCTCATGTCATGAAGTTCCTAATCCTGTTAGATATACGATAATTTCTTTCCTGCCCGAAGAATAATTCACTGCTCCTCTTGGGTCTTGCCGTAACAATGAACTTCATCACTGGTACTCTGTGGCTCACTGGGAGCCATTTGGATTGGTCATTGGATTATAAGTCTTGATGGTGCTCACCAATGGTTTGTGTTTGTTTGCTTCATCCAGGTGGGTCATGGGAGGATGTGATGAAGCTTCTCTAAGCCTCTGCAGCAGGACATAGGGAAATCAATCTAGAAATGACCTGGAAACGTCCTCCCTGCTTGCTGGCTTCCCTAGTATCAAAGGTGCTATGCAAGCCCCTGGAGAAGAAAAGGCATCATCTGACTTACCCATTGGTGGACTGGGCATATGGTGATATTGACCTTTCAGGCAAGACATGCCCATAGGTGCAATAGCAGGGGGATATTTATGGAAGTAGCCAACTGTTTCATAATTGGATATGAGGGCTCTTACACATAAGGGAATCCATGTCTGGACTTTAAAAACCTATTCAAAATTCATGGTTGGAGAGGTCACAAGGCCAGGGGTCAGGGGAACCAATACTGATAGCTCCTAAACAGACTCATTGCCAAACTGCCTTTTAAATATTTATACTTATTCTTATAGATAAGTGCTGCTCTCAGCTTGGATCAGAGAAGCTTCTTTGTGCTTATAACTGGTCAAGTACTGAGAATAACCAACTGCTGAGTGCTCAGCCTTAAATGGGGCATCTGGTTGACCCCCACAGGGGGCAGGGGGCATTGTAGAAGAGAGTACAGAAAGACTGTAAGAGTGAAGGATGGTGAGGTTGTGTGAAATGCTGTCTTCAGGACATGAGAAGCTGTTCAATCAGAAGCTCCCAGCAGCTAAAGATCCCTGCTCAAGACCTGCATGAGAACGAGCCAGTTAAATTTCTCACCTGGATGGGGCAGCAGCTTTGGAGGTCCCATCCCTAACTGAGGAACTTTTGGCAACTGATGGCTGCTAAAAGAAGGAAGGTCACTGTGACCACCGGTAGGTTGCCCATGCTAACTGGACTAAGGAGGCATGATGGTTTGTACAAGAATTGTCCCCAGAGGCTCCTATGTTTGAAGGCTTGGTCCTCCAGCTAGCAGAACTTCAATGTTTCCGAAGCCGGTCCCTGGCTCAGGGTCTTTCTCGCTGCCTCTGACTTGCAGATCAAATGTGAGCTCTCAGCCACTGTACCACTGCTGTTGTTGCCTGTCAGCTGCTGTGCTCCCCACCATGATGATCGTGGATTCACACTCTGAAGCTATAAGCAAGCCAATGAGATGCTTTCTTTTATAATAGCCTTGGTCATGGTGTCTCTTCACAGCTATAGAACAGTAAGACAGTAGGTTATAAAACATAATGAAGGACTCCAAAGGTTGGAGGTGCACGTGTTAAGCGTTGAGGGAGACTCAGAGGGGCAGTAAACACTATAACTATGCATTGTACACATGTGTGAAATTATCAAAGAATAAATAGAATATTAAAAATATCGAGGAACCTTGTACCTTTGGACACTGTGGGAATTGAAGACTGTGAGCATCACTGAAGGGTACTGCTCTATGCTCCAGCAGCCCTATGAGGGAGGGACACAGAAATGAGTTTTACTGTTTAGTATATAGAGTGGGGGCCAGTGGTAAGCCCAGTGAAAAAGAAACAGACAGGTGGAATGAGGGGGTTCATTTTCCCCATTTAAGCAGCCCCATCCTCTGACAAAAGGAAATTAAATTTAGGTTTCTAGGTTGAAAGAAATTTTTTTTTAAAAAAATCTCATTTTTGTAGTTGAATACATTTAGAGAAAAAGACCTTCCCAGAGCTACACAGCTACTTCTCTAATTCACATATCTTTATAAATAAGCTCTGAGCATTAGGAATCAAGAGTTCACATAGTTTTGGTCTCTTCTTTCAATATTACATGGCATACATGTTGACATTTTACATGCAACTAATTACTTATAAAATATTTAATCCTTCAGAAAATATGTCTCAGGTTTTTTTTTTTTTTAATTTATTGCTGTGATAAAGACCATGACTGAGAGCAACCTGGGCAGAAGAGGGTTTCCTCTTACAGCTTACAGTTCATAATGACGAGAAGTCAGGGCAGGAACTCAAGCAGGAACTGGAGCAAAGACCATAAAGGAGTGCTGTTCACTGGCTGCTGCTTCATGGCTTTCTTATCTACTCAGGGCTACCTATCCAGGCATGGCACCTCCTGTAATGATCCGGGCCCTTCCACAATAATCATTAATCAAGACACTAGCCCACAGACTTGCCACAGGACAATCCTACAGAGGCATTTTCTCAATTAAGATACCCTCTTTTCCAGATATGTCTAGATTTCTGTCAAGATGATGAAAACTAGCTGGAACACTTCCGCATTTTTGTTGTATACATCACTTTCCTGTTCCACCAGAAGAGAAAGAAAATGAATTTGGACTATTTTAAGTTCTCAAGTTTGTTTTGACTTGTTATAGTAAAGACATAGAAAAAAAAACCCAGTGAAGAAGCTAGAGACATGGTGATGGTGTCCACCACCAGCAGTTGGCACTACTGCATGCAAGAGTGGTCAGCCCATGGGAGCAGACAGACAGAGGGTGGTGGTCAACGGAGATGAGAATAGAAGCCTCCAGGTAACACACAGGGATCTCATTTGTATGGTGCAAATGCAGCTCTGTGTCTTGAAACCTATCCTGTTGGTATCCATGAACTGCTTCAGAAAACACAAGGGCTCAGAAAAATCTCTGAGTGACTCTGTGTGCTATCGACCATCTCCACCTTCAGATGGTCTGGTCATCAATCCTCACAGAGTTGACAATAGTCTTATGACTTACATGCTAGATTTTGCCAGTCTTTACTGCTATGTACTTCAAATGCACTTGGAACTAATCCAGAACTTAAAAGTTTAATATTTACCTATTTTATTTTATTTTATTTTATTTTATTTTATTTTTGAGACATGTTTCTCTGGGAAGCCTGGCTGTCCTGGAACTCCCTCTGTAGACCATTCTGGCATCAAACTCAGAGATCCACCTGCCTCTGCCTTCTAAGTGCTGGGATTAAAGGTGTGTACCACCACTGCCTGGCAAATTTGCATAATTTTAAAGAAATTTATTTTCCTAGATTGTTCTTTTCATTCTTTTTAAAAAAATATTTTATTATTATTAATATTATATTTGTGTTTTAATTTTACACATCAGCCATGGGTTCCCCTGTCCTCCCCCCTCCCGCCCCATCCCCTCCCCTTTATTCCCCTCTCCTCCAGGGTCAAAACTACTCTGGGGATTCATTTAAACCTGGTAGATTCAGTACAGGCAGCTCCAGTCCCCTCCTTCCAGGGTGAGCAAAGTGTCCCTGTGTAAGCCCAAGGTTCCAAACAGCCAGCTCATGCACTAAGGACAGGTCCCAGTCCCACAGCCTGGATGCCTCCCAAACAGTTCAAGCTATTCAATTGTCTCACTTATCTAGAGGGCCTGATCCAGCTGGGGGCTCCACAGCCTTTGGTTCATAACTCATGTGCTTCCATTTGTTTGGCTGTTTGTCCCTGTGCTTTTTCCAATCTTGGTCTCAAGAATTCACGCTCTTACAGTCCCTCCTCTTTCTCAACAGTTGGACACCTTGAGCTCCACCTGGGGCCTGGCTAAGGATCTCTGCATCCACCTCCATCAGTTATTGGATGAGAGTTCCAGCTCGACTGTTAGGGTGTTTGGCCATCTGATCACCAGACTAGGTCAGATCAGGCTTTCTCTTGACCACTGCCAGCAGTCGACAGAGGATATAGCAATGTGGATTTCAGGGGACCTCTCCAGCACTCTGCCTATTCCTTTTCTCATGTGGTCTTCATTTATCATGGTCTGTTATTCCTTACTCTCCCTTTCTGTTCTTGATCCAGCTGGGATCTCCTGCTCCCCTAAGCTTTCTTTCCCTCAAATCTTGCCCTTCATTACTCCCACTGTCGTCCAGGTTGTTCATGTAGATCTCATCCATTTCTCTGTCATTGGGCAATCCCTGTGATTTCTAGGTAGCCTCCCTGGAGTTGTGTAGCAGTCTAGTCATCTTTGTTGTACATCTAGTATCGTCCTATGAGTGAGTACATACCATGCTTGTCCTTCTGAGTCTGGGTTACCTCACTCAGGATGATTTTTTCTAGATCCATCCATTTGCCTGCAAACCTCATGATGTCATTGTTTTTCTCTGCTGAGTAGTACTCCATTGTGTATATGTACCATATTTTCTTTATCCATTCTTCAGTTGAAGGGCATCTAGGTGTTTCCAGGTTCTGGCTATTACAAACAATGCTGATATGAACATAGCTGAGCAAATGCCCTTGTGGTATGATTGAGCATTCCTTGGGTATATGTCCAAGAGTGCTATAGCTGGGTCTTGGGGGAGATGGATTCCCAATTTTCTAAGGAAGCACCATATTGATTTCCAAAGTGGCTGTACAAGCTTGCATTCCCACCAGCAGTAGAGGAGAGTTCCTTTTGCTCCACATACTCTCCAGCATAAGCTGTCTTCTGTGTTTTTGATCTTAGCCATTCTGACAGGTGTAAGGTGGTATCTCAGAGTTGTTTTGATTTGCATTTCCTGGATAATTAGGGATGTTGAGCATTTCCTTAAATGTCTTTCAGCCATTTGAACTTCCTCTGTTGAGAATTCTCTGCTGAGTTCTATAGCCCATTTCTTAATTGGACTGTTGGGCATTTTGTTATCTAATTTCTTGAGAACTTTATATATTCTGGATATCAGTCCTCTGTCAGATGTGGCATTGGTGAAGACCTTTTCCCATTCTATAGGCTGTCGCTTTGTCTTGTTGACCATGTCCTTTGCTCTACAAAAGCTTCTCAGTTTCAACAGGTCCCATTGATTGATTGTTTCTCTCAGTGTCTGTGCTACTGGTATTATTTAGAAAGTAATCTCTGGTGCCAATGCATTCAAGAGTACTTCCTTCTTTCTCTTCTATCAGGTTCAGAGTAGGTAGATTTATGTTGAGGTCTTTGATCCACTTGGACTTAAGTTTTGTGCACGGTGACAGATACGGATCTATTTGCAGCCTTCTACACATTGACATCCAGTTATGCCAGCACCATTTGTTGAAGATGTTTTCTTTTTTCCATTGTACAGTTTTGGCTTCTTTGTCAAAAATTATATGTTCATAGGTATGTGGGTTAATGTCAGGGTCTTCAATTCGATTCTATTGGTCCACATGTTGTTTTTTATGCCAGTACCAAGCTGTTTTTATTACTGTAGCTCTATAGTAGATCTTGAGGATGAGGATCGTGATGCCTCCAGAGGTTGTTTTATTGTGCAGGATTCCTTTGGGTATCCTGGGTTTTTTGTTTTTCCATATGAAGTTGAGTATTATTCTCTCCAGATCTGTGAAGAATTGTGTTGGTACTTTGATGGGAATTGCGTTGAATCTGTAGATTGCTTTTGGTAAGATCGCCATTTTTACTATGTTAATCCTGCCTATCCATGAGCATGGGAGATCTTTCCATTTCCCGACATCTTCTTCAATTTCTTTTTTCAGGGACTTAAAGTTCTTGTCATATAGGTCCTTCACATGCTTAGAGTAACCCCAAGGTATTTTATATCATTTGTGGCTATTGTAAAGGGTGATGTATCTATGATTTCCTTCTTAGCCTGTTTGTTTACTGTATATAGGAGGGCTACTGATTTTTTTGAGTTGATCTTGTATCCTGCTATGTTGCTGAAGGTGTTTATAAGCTGTATTAGTTCCTTGGTTGAATTTTTGGGGTCACTCATCTATACTATCATGTCATCTGCAAATAGGGAAAGCTTGACTTCTTCCTTTCCAATTTGTATCCCCTTAATCTCCTTATGTTGTCTGATAGCTCTGGCTAGAATGTCAAGTACTATATTGAATAAGTATGGGGAGAGGGTACAGCCTTGCCCTGTTCCTGATTTTAGTGGTATTGCTTTGAGTTTCTCTCCATTTAATTTGATGTTGGCTGTTGGCTTGCTGTAGATTGCCTTTATTATGTTTAGGTATGTTCCCTGTATTCCTGATCGCTCCAAGACCTTTATCATGAAGGGGTGTTTGATTTTGTCAAAAGCCTTTTCTGCATCTAGTGAGATGATCATGTTGTTTTTTTAATTTGAGTTTGTTTATAGGGGGTATTACATTGATGGACTTTCGTATGTGGAACCACTCTTGCATCCCTGGGATGAAGCCTACTTGATCATGGTGGATACTTGTTTTGATGTGTTCTTGGAGTCTGTTTGCCAGTATTTTATTGAGTATTTTTGCATCAATGTTCATGAGGGAGATCGGTCTGTAGTTCTCTTTCTTTGTTGCATCTTTGTTTGGTTTAGGAATCAGGGTAATTGTAGCCTCATAGAAGGAGTTTGGTAATATACCTTCTGCTTCTATTGTGTGGAACAATTTAAAGAGTATTGGTATTAAGTCTTCTTTGAAGATCTGGTAGAATTCTGCAGGGAAACCATCTGGTCCTGGGCTTTTTTTGGTTGGGAGACTTTTAATGACTGATTCTATTTCCTTAGGGGTTATTGGACTATTTAAATGGTTTATCTGGTCTTGATTTAACTTAGGTATGTGGTACCTATCCAGAAAATTATCCATTTCTTTTAGATTTTCCAGTTTTGTGGAGTAGAGGTTTTTGAAGTATGACCTGATGATTCTCTGGATTTCCTCATTGTCTGTTGTTATGTCCCCCTTTTCATTTCTGATTTTGTTATTTGGATGCTCTCTCTCTGTCTTTTGGTTAGTTTGGATAATGGCTTGTCTATCTTGTTGATCTTCTCAAAGAACCAACTCTTTGTTTCATTAATCCTTTGTATTGTTCTCTTTATTTCTATTTTATTGATTTCAGCTCTCAATTAGATAATTTCCTGGCGTCTGTTCCTCCTGGGAGACTTTGCTTCTTCCTGTTCCAGGGCTTTCAGGTGTGCTGTCAAGTCACTGACGTGAGATTTCTCCAGCTTCTTTATGTGGGCATTTAGTGCTATGAATTTCCCTCTTAGCACTGCTTTCATAGTGTCCCATAAGTTTGGGTATGTGGTGTATTCATTTTCATTGATCTCTAGGAAGCCTTTAATTTCTTTCTTTATTTCTTCCTTAACCCATTGGTGATTCAGTTTCACATTATTCTGTTTCCATGAGATTGTAGGATTTCTGTAGTTGTTTTTGTTGTTGAAATCTAACTTTAAACCATGGGGTCCAATAGAACACAGGAGGTTATTCTAATTGTTTTGTATATGTTGAGATTTGCTTTGTGGCCAAGTATGTGGTCGATTTTAGAGAAGGTTCCATGGGGTGCTACAAAGAAGGTATATCCTTTTTGGTTCGGGTGGAATGTTCTGTAGATATCGATTAAGTCCATTTGAGCCATAACATCAGTTAAGACCATTATGTCTCTGTTAAGTTTCAATTTGGCCGATCTGTCCAGAGGTGAAAGTGGGGTGTTGAAATCTCCCACTATTAATGTGTGGGGTTTTCTATGTGATTTAAGCTTTAGTAATGTTTCTTTTACATATGTGGGTGCCCTTGCGTTTGGGGCATAAATGTTCAGAATTGAGACTTCATCTTGGTGGATCTTTCCTGCAATGAGTATGTAATGTCCTTCATCATCTCTTTTGATTGATTTTATTTTGAAGTTTATTTTGGTGGATATTAAGATGGCTACACCAGCTTGTTTCTTATGTCCATTTGATTGGAAAGTCTTTTCCCAGCCTTTTATTCTTAGGAGGTGTCTGTCTTTGAATTTGAGGTGTGTTTCTTGTATGCAGCAGAAAGATGGGTCCTGTTTTCATATCCATTCTGTTAGTCTGTGTCTTTTTGTAGGTGTATTAAGTCCATTGATATTAAGGGATATTAATGACCAGTGATTGTTCATTCCTGTTATTATTTTTATTTTTTGGTGGTAGTGTGTGTACTTTTCTTCTTTGGGGTTTACTGCTGTGGTGTTATCTACTGCCTGTGTTTTCCAAGGTGTGTCTGCCTTCCTTAGGTTGGAATTTTCCATCTCATGCTTTCTGTAGGGCTGGGTTTGTGGATAAGTATTGTTTAAATCTGGTTTTGTCTTGGAAGGTCTTGTTCACTCCATCTATGATGATTGAAAGTTTTGCTGAGTATATTAGTCTAGGCTGGCATACATGGTCTCTTAGTGTCTGTATTATATCTGTCCAGGTCCTTCTGGCTTTCAACGTCTCCATTGGGAAATCAGGTGTTGTTCTGATGGGTTTGCCTTTATAAGTCACTTGGCCCTTTTCCTTTGCTGCCCTTAATATTCCTTCTTTATTCTGTACGTTTAGTTGTTTAATTATTATGTGGCAAGGGGACTTTTTTTGGGGTCTAGTCTGTTTGGTGTTCTATAGGCTTCTTGTATCTTCATTGGCATTTCCTTCTTTAAGTTGGGAAAGTTTTCTTCTATGATCTTGTTAAATATATTTTCTGTGCCTTTGAGTTGGTATTCTCCTTCCTCTATCCCTATTATTTGTAGGTTTGGTCTTTTCATGGTGTCCCAAATTTCTTGGACATTTTGGGTCATCACTTTGTTGGCTTTAGTGTTTTCTTTGACTGATGAATCTATTTCTTCTACCATATCTTCAACACCAGAGATTCTCTCTTCCATCTCTTGCATTCTGTTGGTTATACTTGCATCTGAAGTTCATGTTTGTTTACTCAGATTTTCTATTTCCAGCATTCCTTCTGCTAGTGTCTTCTTCATTTTTTCTATTTCCCTCTTCAGGTCTTGGATTGTCTCCCTTGCTTTTTCATAATTTTCTTTCAGGGACTTATTGTTTTCTTCTGCTTTAATTGTCCTTCATCTAGCTTTTTGTAGCATTCTTCCCATTTTTTTGTTTGCCTGTTCCTCTACTTTATTTTTGATTTCTTCTATATAAGGCTCTAGCCTCTTTATCATGTTACTTATAAGGCTGTTTTCTTCTTCCATTCTGTGATGTTTAGTTCTAGCTGTTGGAGAAGGGCTAAGTTCTGATGATGCTGTATTGCTCTTTATTTTGTTGTATGTACTTCTTCCTTGGCATCTGCCAATCTTCTCCTGGGTTCGTTCTTGGTCTTATCATTGTACTTGGTCCAGACAGAGCTGACAAATTTAGGGAGCCTCTCTCTGGTCCAGATGGAAGCTCTGGTCCAGATGGGAGCTCTGGTCCAGATGAAAGTGCTGGCCGGATAGGAGCTGGGGGACTGGACTCTGAGTCTCAGGAAGTCCCTGGGGTCTCCTTATCTTGTCCAGATGGGAGTTCCAGGACAGGATGGAAGCTCTGGTCCAGATGGGAATTCCAGGGTGGATGGGAGCTGGGGGCTCTCTGGTCCTGATATGAGTTCCAGGGCAGCATGGAATGCTGAACACTGGTCTCTAAGTCTCTGGAAGTGGCTGGTGTCTCCAGCAGATGTGTTTGGGGGCAAGGCATTGAGCTTGAAGTTTCCACTGGAGGGTCTCTGTAGTTCAGATAGGAGTTCCAGGGTGGATGGGAACTGGGGGCTGGTCTCTGAGTCTCAGGAAGTGGCTGGGGTCTCCAGCAGATGGGTGTGGGTGCAGGGTGTGGAGACTGCAGGCTTGGAAAAGGGGAGCCTTCCCGCAGGGCCCGCCAATTGGCCAGAAACTGGGGCCAAGTTGGGCAGGTCCTCCCAGGGTGGTGCCCAGGGGTGGGACCCAGGGGCGGTCTCTGTCTATAACTCTCTGACTATAACCCCAGACACTCACTTCTGGTCCAGGCAGCCAGATGTGCAGGCGTTGTCTCCCCATTGTGATGGTTCTGTGACTTCTACACCACAAAGGCTGCCATATGCTCTTGTTTTCTCCAGTGGTTGCCCTTTTTAACAAATAATAACCATTCCTGCAGCTCCTCTTGGTTTTATAATAAATGTTGCCATTACCATAGACTAAGTATATTGGAAAATGGGTCAAAACTGGCAAATATATATATATATATATATAAATGTATCGGTAACTCCTGACATGAAGTGAAGATTTACATTTTCTAGGTTCCATGTGTGTATATATGTGTGTGTGTGACTTAATTTATTTAAAAAACAATCTTATAATTTGTCTTTAAACTTTTTTGAGTTTTTAGTGATAATTGTATATTCCATTGTGTTTATTCACTGGATAAATTATTTGGAACATATACAAGCAATGCAGTAGATGTCTTAGAAGTTGTAATATTTTACTAAAGTTATACGAAATCCTGTTTTGGAGCTTTCAAGATGGCTCAAGGTTTAAGAGCATTTATTTGTTCTTCTGCAAACACAGATTTGATTCTCACCACCCAGATCATGGCCTACCCAGAACCCACTTGAAGGATATCCTGGCCTGCTCCTCCCTCCCTTTTGTGTGAATAAATCTGGATGATCCCAAGGACTGTGCTATTTGCTGATGCAGCCTCCCTCTTTCTGGAGTTATGGGATCAGGGACTTACACAGCCTGCTCAGCAGGACCCTGACTGAGTGAGGTGTCTGTCTTTCCTTCTCAAGAGTTCTTTCCATTCCATTCTGAGCTTGAGACATCTTTCATAAACATCATCATAAACAGCAGTCTTCCCTGTGTTTACACCAATCCTCTGGGTTTCCTGTGGAGAGGTTAATTTCTGCTTTTCCAAAGAATGCAAAGCAATACGTGTATGGTGGATAGCCTCTTTAATTATTCTATTTCCTTTCTTAGCTCTGTGTCTGTCTATTGGACCTGTGCACAGGGATGACCTTTATCTTAGCTTAGCCTTTTCTTATTGAAAATGTGTCACCACAGTGGGGACCTGGTCATGCTTGGCACATGTCAGATCAAAAAGGGTATGGCTAATCACTAAGACACAGCAGATGGGCAGCAGGGTAGACATCCAGGAGAAGGCAGTGGGTGGAGTCTCCTCGCAGAGAGAAGACTGCTGCTGGGATTAACTTCATTCTGCAGACAGGAAAGGGTTCCATGCTGACCTCATGGCACAGGAAGAAAGCAGGTAGTTCTTTAATTTAGGCACAGGCTTGTGTATGATACTGAGTATAGTTTTCTTTCCATTAAACTGTCAACTGGGTATCCTTATTGGATCTTGCCAGCCCCCATTCTCACAATGTAAGTCATCCTTCTGCAGCTCTCCCCTACCCTACCACCTACTCACCTTTAGGAGATTTCTTACTGCAGTCAAAGAAAGCACTGGGAGATCATCACTTATCAGTCAGAGCGGACTGTGGCTGCAAGCTAAGTAGCCTGACAAAGACAACACAGCTCTGTGTGGATTAATGTCTGCTGCAGTGGAAATAACAAAGACACCAACTGTCATTGTATCACTCATTAAGTATCAGCATGTGACAGGGCTCGAGGCATTGCATGTGACAGGCAGTGTGACAAGCAACAATTAAGGTATGACTTGGCAAGTTTCAGCAGGAGATGCTATTGCATTACTGTCTGCTGGAAAACATGCCCAGCCTCCCACCTGCCGACAAGGAGATGCATGGTACTGTGAAAAGGTGACCTCCTCTGTCTCTACCTCTGCTTGTGTCTGCACCGCTGCTTCAGAGACGGAATGGCTTGGTGGTGAACAATGTGGAGGGCCTTTACACAGCTGCATGAATGAGGACAGGGGAAAAAGTAGGAAATGGAACCCAAGTGGGGCTTGTGTGGCTGCTCAGCCGGCAGACACTCTTGAGAGTGAGAGTCACTATGAGAAACTTTATCACCGCAGCCAAGGTCCCTCCTCTCTCATGTGCTGTTTGCTCTCACTCAGCCCTCTCTTCCCCACCAATCTTCTCAGAAGAAACTCAGAGTCCAGTGAAGGGTCCAGGAATATAGAAATGTAAAAGTATAAGCTTTATAAAAACTGACAGTCATCAGCTCTAAAGGTTAACTGCTAACAACGGCTCTCTGCTTACAGTCAGCTCCTCTGCCAAGGGTTAACTTTTAACCCCCTTGTCCCTTATAGCCAACAACTGCTTGAACCAAAGTTAACTTTTAGTAGTTGTTCCTATGTGACTCCTAGCATGCATCCCATGCCTGATACTACAAAAGGGGGCCAGTACCCCCGCCCTTACCACAGCCTCAGAATTCCAACATTGGCTGTGGTCTCAGCTAGCTGATAAGCTTTTGTGCCCTGTGGTTGTTTTTTTTCTTTTTAATTTTTAATTTTTCTGGAATAAAGTTTTCTTATTTTTAATAGTCTTTGGTGGTCTGTCCCCCATTATTTTGAGACCCCAGATCCAACATGGTAAACAAACTAATAAAGCAATAAATACTCAGATTTCCATGCCCATGTTTCTTCACAGCTGGCTCCTGTCCATCAGTGGGAAGATGTCTTCTCCAGGCCTCAGATCTGGCTTCTCAGGCTGTTCCTGTCCCTGAGAAACTCACATATGAGAATAATGCAGGGCCAGTGAACTCCAAGGTGCCCACATTTTCATGTTGCAGTGATAAGGGGACCAGTCTTGGAACTTGACTGGCATCCCTACAAACACAGGTGGTCAAGGAAGCTGCCCTCATGGACAAGGTGAGTATTGTGTCTTCACACTGCGTGTATCATCTGGTGCATCTGCCGTGGGCTAGAGAGCCAGAGGAAACACTGTACTAAATGATTCCACCCTTGAAGTCAGCTGTCAAGATCTCCTTCTCGGATGGAAAGTGGGCATTGGAGTTTGGCAAGTAAAGACAACTTCCTGTGCGGGGAAGATAATAGGAAGAACAACTCAGGTGTAATAGTTCACATCTGGTGTAAAAATGAAGGAATGTAAACACGGTAAGTCTTTAGAAATGTTAGAAATAGCATGGTAAGATATTACATACACCTTTTGTTTGAGTCTGTAGGTCCCACAATTACAAACATTCCCGAGCAACTCAATACATAATTTTCTACCAAATACAATGAAATTCTTGTTGGCATTTCAAAGGATAAGTGTTGTTGTGGAATATTATTTTAACTAGGCAAAGGTGTGTTACATTTGTTTATGCTGCAGAATGTTACTTTTAACTGTGTAAAGATGTGTTACTTTTGTTTATGCTGCATTTGTTTAAGGATGTAAGGATGTGTGTTTAATTATATAAAGATGTGCTGCATCTGTTTCACCTTACCTGCCTAAGGAACATGATTGGTCTAAGAAAGAGCTGAATGGCCAATAGGTAGGCAGGAGAGAGATAGGTGGGACTGATAGGCAGAGAAAATAAAAAGGAGAGTATGGTGATATTTTATTTGTGCTGAAATGTGATTTTATTTGTATGTTAATAAATAAAAGTGCCTGGGTGTCAGAGCTAATAGCAAGCCATAGCAGAATTCTGGCAGGGGTAGCACATGCCCTTAATACTGATCACATGACAGGCAGATCTCTGTGTGTTCAAGGATACAGCCGGCATGGAGACACACACCTTTAATCTCAATACCAACCATAGAAGACCTGGAGGTCTGTATAGACAGGAAGTGATGAGGTCATGTGGTTGGGTTTATAACCATTGAGAAGGCAGAACAGAAAGTCAATAAAATGACAGACACACAGGAAGTAGCTCTTTTTTTCTCAGGGGAAGGACAGCAGCGGGTGGTAAGAAAGCGGTTTTAGTCTCAGCTCTTAGCTACTGCTCTGACCTTTTGGGCTCTACATTTGGCTCTGTGTTTCTTATTTACTAAGACCGTTATATCTACAAGAGGAGAAGTCTAGGCTAAAATAGGAGACAGGGGAGAAGAAGGAGAGATGGGAAAGCGAGGAGACGCCCAAGGCTAGAAGCCAGGAGGCTGCCAACCAGCCAGGTAAAAAGAGAGCAAGAAAGAAAAGGTAAAAAGCCCCCGAGCCAAGAAGCAGATAAAGAGAAACAGGTTAATTTAAGTTAAAAGGGCTATGTGCCTGCTATAGGCTGAGCATTCAAAACTAATAATAAGTCTCTGTGTCGTGATTGGGGAGCTGGCTGGTAGCCCCAAAGAAAAAGCCTGGTACATTTTTAAACACACTGTAACCTGTTCAGAGTTCTTTTTTTTTTTTTTTTTATCTGAACCTGCTTTATTGCCTATCCCTACCCGCCTCCCCCCCTTTTTTTTTCTGTCTGCATGAGCAAAAACCAGCTGGTTTCTCTGCTGTGGCTTTGGAGGCTAGCTCCACTCCCTTTCAGTCAAGGAACCCAAACCTTAGGGCGAGGTTCACAGGTTCCTTTGACGGGAACTACTTTCAACTTCCCTGCTCTAGGAAGGGGATGTCTCACACTCTGGCAGGTGTTCTTATTTTCGTTTCTATTTGACATACCAGCTTCCCAAGGGCTTGCTGTTTGGCAGAGACTCTTAAAGGAGCCCTGCCCATTGTTTTGTTTTTTAAGCTTTTTCAGGTTCTATGTGGAAATAGCAGCTCCATTTTGGTGCCAAAATGTACCAGGCCATTCAGCTTTTTACTAGACCAATCAGGTGCCATTGGTATGTAAGGTGAAACAGATTCAACACATCTTTACATAATTAAACACACATCCTTACATCGTTAATGCAGCAGAAACAAAAATATCACTCCTTTTCACACTTAAAGTAATATTCTGCAGCATAAACAAACGTAACACATCTTTGGCTAGTTAAAATAATATCTCACAACAAAATGCACTCAATGAGGAAAATTTAAAAATGAGCTATTGTGTTTAAATTTTGAGATGAAGCAGCCATGAATTGAAACATGAAAATTCTGCTTAAAGATCCAAATACTGAAAAATAAAATTCTTGAAATGGAGGTTGCCTATTTAAAATTTTAGCCCTATTGAATATTTAAATTGGGAAGGGCAAATATATGTAACATTGAGAATAATTTACATTAATATGGTCTCTTATGATATCTGAATGTAATTTGGTACAAATATCCTTAGAATGTGAATATCAATGCATTTGATGATGTTTAGCATATTAAGAATTCATACACTCGGGTGACAGAGCAAGACACTTGACTTCTCCCTCTCTGTTCCTAAGTGTGCACCCGGTACACTCATATGCACACACATGGGCTTATGCACCATACACTTATGCCACACACATATACCACATATATACACGAAAATTTATTTTAAAAATAAGTGAAAGAAATGTGTCACAAAATACCCCAAATCATGTTTCTATTTGTATGAAATGCCTAGAACAGTGAAATCTGTAGGTATTAAATGCAAATTAGTTTTTCTTTGATGGAGAGAGCTTATGAGTAGTCTTCAGAGGGGCTATAACTTTCTAACTTTGACTGTAGTGGTGAGAACATGACTGAGACCATACTAAAATCATTGCATTGCATGTTTCACTCTGCTGGATAGTGAACACAAGACCTGTGCGTTCAAGGCAAGCACTTCACTACTGATATACACCCACAACACAAACCATATATTTTAAATGAATGAATTGTGTGGCTTTTAGTTCTATTTTAATCAAAATAGAAATAAAAGACTAAAACTATAAAAAATGCTCTCTATGACCTAGGAGTTACTTTTCTTAAATAAGCTTAGCAGATCTTACTGAGAATTAAAAATATTCAGGTGTGTTTATGGGTTCAGGGCTGACCACTCTGTCAGACCCAGCAGGTTGCGTTCTTTTATTTGTGCAAAGATACACATATGTATGTAGCAACAATCAAAGAAAAAGCTATTTACTTAAGAGGAGAGGACATGGGAGGGTTGAAGAGAGGGAATCTGGGAGCAGTGGAGGGAGGAGAGGAAGTGCAAAAGTGATCTAATTCGATTTCAATTAAGATCCATTTAAGGACATGTTCAGGTGGCTCTCCCTAAGAGCAAATCTGGATGTTAATGCCGAACAACAGATCTACAATACAGACTATTAAAACAATCCTGAAGAGGAATGCACCACAGCTATAGACAATAGTGTGAGCTGAACATTGTGATCACATGGCACCAAAGTACAAAAACATATAGGAAGACTTCGTGCATGTGAGTCATTGTGATGGAGATAGCTTGCCATAAACCCACATCATATCCCTTTGCAACATAACCTGCCCCAATAGAACTGCTTTTGATACTAAATCATTCATCTACTTTTCCAGCTTTAGCCTATGTGGAATCTGTAAACTCAGACTCCTTCTACCTCCAGCTAACAACTAGGAACCTTCTATAAGGTCTCAGCAGCTCTTGTAATCAATCCCTGTGACCCATGGCAATGCGTTTGCTAAGTTCTCAGCATCACCACTGAGACTCTCATGGGTAGACTGTGAAGAGTGAGAAAATGTGTTCTGTAAAATAACAGCCATCCAGATGGGAGGGAAAATAAATATACATATTCCTATATCATGCCCGCCCAAAGCCTGCAAATTCTCTAAAAGAAATTCCATAATAGAGTGTCGAATATTTTTTTTTTGCTAAAAATTTGAAACTGTGTAAAAGTTATCTGCATCAGACAGGAATGGCTCAGCATTTATCATGTGCATGAACTCAGGAGTGAAAAGAATAAATCTGTAATTGTAAAAATCAGTGAGTTTTCAAAAGAAAAAGTCTTGTGTTTATCCTGATAATTTAATTGCAAAATTTTCCAAAAAAAATTTCCAAGAGTAATGATACATGTAAAACACACAAATGCCTTATTTTTTTCTATCAAGTAGCAAGGCATATTTATAAGACCAGATTAATTAAACTGCTATGCTATGAATATCCAGAGAGTTGCCAGTCACTTAAACTTGAGATAACAAAAAAAGAAAACGTGGAGATCTTTTTTAATTATAAAATTGAATTAATTTATAATAAAGGAATTGTCTTGAACCAGGAACAAAGGAATCACAAAAATAAGCCCCTGGAATAGCATATAATAAACAAAGCAAAGTTGGGCTACAAATATAAGAAGGTATATTAATATGTTATTCAAAAATGAAATATTGATTACCTAATGCAGACCGTTAATCTCTGAAGCCATTTACACACACCAACAAAAATGGATTCAGCAGGTCTTATTTATATATGTTTGAACATTCATATACATACAAAGGCATATATGTGTATGTAACAATAATAAAGAAAAAGAGGCTATCAACTTGAGAATTGGGAGGTACAGGAGGGG
Organism: Onychomys torridus; assembly: GCF_903995425.1. Classification (NCBI taxonomy): domain Eukaryota; kingdom Metazoa; phylum Chordata; class Mammalia; order Rodentia; family Cricetidae; genus Onychomys; species Onychomys torridus. The sequence goes on along the minus strand of NC_050457.1, from coordinate 71,016,476 downwards.
TTCAATGGAGGATAGATGGAAGAGGTTGGAGGGAGCAAAGGCATTGGGGGGTGATATAATTCTATCTTAATTTAAAATACCAAAATTTAAAAATATATTCTAAAATAGAAATAAAATATTCATTTTGAATATGGGCCTAAAGACATTTGCAGTTAAATCACGAATGTGAATTTTTCCTTTTATGAGGAAAACGTAAAGGAAATGGACAAATGGGACATTTGAATGCTTGAATGTGGCAAAAATCACCATAAAATCAAACCTATGAACTAAAAGCTTTTAAATGTTGCTAGCATTTACAAATACAATTTATTGCTGGTTAGAGTATATGAAAATATAAATATATGACAGAAACCATAAGAATCTAATGGCCTGGGGGTACCAAGGGCGAGGAGCAGACACCCACATACAAACACGAACTAGGTGTCATTCTTCCCAGAAGAAAGAGATGTGTAGAAAACACAGCCCAAATGTCCCAAGCTTCTCCCCAGAACGATTTGCCAAGTTGGAAATACAAGAAGAACACAGGTGATTTGGTCAACACTATGCAGACATGGGGACTGTTGTTCACTGGGCAGACAGATTGGCTCAGGCTTCAGAGCAGGTTGGTAGTATTTTCTGACATGATGGATGAGCAGGTCTTTTGACCATATTTCCCACTTCTCATTATCAAATCTTGAGACATACTTACATGCAGATATGAAGTATTTTTATCACACCTTTGCTCTTTAAATTATAGCAGGAGAATATCTTGATCCTCACAAAGAAAGGCAGCATCAGTCCATGTCACCATATCACATGTGAAGCCCCTAAACTTCCATTGTAGTGTTTCTTTCCAGAATCCTAAATGCAGAATTCCTGAATTGATATGAAAATGACATGCATGTGTGAGTATATTCATATATGCAAATTCATTCACACTCCTACGTACATATAAATGTGTTCATGCATAAGTGTATATGGAAATCTGTGTGTGAATTGAAATAATTGCTTTTGTGTTTCTAAACAGTGTTTTCTTAGCTATATTGTTCAGTTGTGAATTGTTTTAGTTTTCAATTAGGTTTGGAGACATTCTCATAATAATATGTTTACTTTCATTTGCTTATATTTAATTCCAGGGAGTGCCATTTGAGTACACACATGTGCACATGTATGTTTCTGCACATGTGTGCATTTGTGTCTACTTATAAATGAATATGAATACCTTGTGTGCACATATGCACTGCAGGAATATGTATGTGTTGGTGTTGGGAAAAAAATCAATGGCTAGGCTGAACTTGAATTTCTAGGAAATTCAAACTGGCCGTGTGTATTCTAATTTATTTGCTTTGGATTTAGCTCGCTGAATCAGTTTAATATTTTGTTTTGAATCTTTTTCAGTCAAGAAGAGGAATGGCTTATAGCCTTCTTTTCCAGCCGTGTCTCTCCTGACTTGGCAGTATCTTCAAGTTTACCTTTTAGAATTTTCTGCACGATGAAACACTGCTCTGCTTACCTGATATTGCATATGCTTGCTTGTCAAGCCACTTTATGTTATGTAACACTAAAATATTTAGATTTATCATCATTACTAGTTATTACAATATTGGCCTTTTGACAGTCATTTTGTAGAGCTGTTATTTATTCATCCATAACTCTATTCAGAGAATCTTTGGTCTGTAATTCCACTCATTCTGAGTGAGTTCAACAAGCTCTGTGTTAATGAGGTCTCACAGTCAGGTATAAAGGTTGGAAATGATCAGTGGCTGGTTTAGATTTCAAGGCCTTTCAGTGACGGAAGTGAATGGAGAGAACAAACACTAGGTGATGAGCAAAGGACCTCGTGCCTTGCAGAGTCTGGCTTAATTAGCTAGCCCACACTGTCTGAGAACAGTAGAAACTGAAATCACAGGATGCTCACACTTGCATAGATCATCAATTATTAAGGACTTTGTTAGACACCTTATCTCTGCAAAGAGCTAATGAAGTTAATTTCATGGAGATGAGATAGTCTACATAGACCTGAAGTCAAAGGAGAGAATATGGTCATATACACAGTTTAACCCATGTGTTTGGAATTGAGCCAGCTGGTAAAACCTTGATGACAAAAGCATAAAACATTATATGAATTGGAGGAGGGAAACTTGTCTCTAGACATTATTCTGAGAGTGATAACTTCATTTGCATCTCTGTTTTGCCAAGATGCCAAAATGCAATTTTCTGGTACACTTATTTTTAGTTTGGGTGACTCCACAAAGCAACACTAATTGTCATCATCATAGAATAATACTATAATGGAGGTGTTTATGACAAGGTCTTCCATGTACAGCCTCACCCACTGCCCTCCTGATTCCACCCCACTTCAGGCTTATTTTCTATTTCTATTTTTGTTCTTTAAAGAAGGTTAGAGAAATTGAGTCTTCCAGTCCATAGTCTTTGGTGACAGGTTTCTTTCTTTCCTTCCTTCTCTCTTTCTTCTTTCTTTCTTTCTTTCTTTCTTTCTTTCTTTCTTTCTTTCTTTCTTTCTTTCTTTTTTTTTTTTTTTTCACCCTGCACAATTTACATCATTCACATCATGAAGGCCTGGGGAACTAGAAGTCAGTGCTACTGCCACTTCTTGCAAAGTTGTGTCTTCTGACATGGAAAGAATAGTTCAAAGCATGGTCATTCTTCACAACCCACTTCAGCTTGTTCTGCTCCTCCCCTTCTTTGAAACTTAAATTTTTGGTGTTTTGATTTTGGTTTTCCTGGACCAGTAGTTAAATATTACCCAAATTAGAGATTGCTCATTCTATCTACCATATACAGTATCTCAAACCCAGTAAGAATTCAAGTTTGAGTATGAATTTCCTAAATTTCCAACATTCATTTTATGCTACACTTAGGTGTCTGTCACTGTGCATTTATTTCATTTTTCTTCTTGAAATTCATTCAGATTGGGGTGAGATGGCATCTCAATATGTTTTTCATTTTGCAGATGGATCAGGATATTGGATGCTTTTCCATGTTCATTGGCATAATGAAGACTCTTTAGGGGTAGGAACAAACCATCAGGAAAAGCAGCAAGAGCAGGTAATGGGGTGTGTGAGTGAAGGGCAATGATGTGGCATATGAAAACATTTAAAACATTTTGTATGCTAAATGGAAAGTACAATAAGAGAGCTCTGAAATTTAAATGTTGATTAAATATCATAAATGAGTATTTCAAGGTTTTTGATATGTTTAATCCGAATTTTATCATCTATGGGTCTAGATCTTGTTCAGCTTATCTGCCAATTAAAGAATTAAAAAGCTGGAAAAACCTTGAGCACAGTAGTAGGCAGCAAGGAAAATCTGAGACACATCAAGCAGCTGCAATTGGTTAAAACAAAACAAAATAAGGATATTAAAGCAAAGACACACACACACAAACACACAAAATCACACACTCACTCTCATGCACACACTGGGCATGGATCAAGGCACAGAGAGATGAAGCACGGAGAAGACTTCGGAGTCTGTATTCCATTCTCTCTTGAGTGCTGGTGGTGCGGCCGTGAAAGAGTGGTCTCTGAGTCCCATGCCCACCAAAAGGAGTTTCCTTCACAGTTAGACATGTTTATAAAAACATAAATTGCAAGAAAAAATATTTGCAGGTAGATGTTTTGTTAGAGCAATTAAAGCATTTGAGGTAGTAATAAAAAGATTCCTTTTGCCATGCGGTGGTGGCGCACGCCTTTAATCCCAGCACTCGGGAGGCAGAGGCAGGCAGATCTCTGTGAGTTTGAGGCCAGCCTGAGCTACAGAGTGAGTTCTAGGAAAAAGGCGCAAAGCTACACAGAGAAACCCTGTCTCAAAAAATTCCTTTCTTTGCAGACAAGGTCTACAGTATGACCTTCGGTCAGAGAGCTGTGATAATCTTTCCGTAAGGCGGTTTCTTACTGGTGTGTGTCTTGGAAAGATAAGTAAAAATTTAACTCATTCTACTTCTACCTAATCCTGTGATTTCTAGGCAGAGATTTCTTTAGGCAATCATAACACCATCACGGTAAATTCCCGATTTATCATCTTGATTTTTACAGTGACCTTAGAGATCCTTGCTTACTTCCTAGAGAATTAGAACATTCCAATCTGAAATGGTTTTAGTCAGAAGACAGTCTCAGATCTCCAGGACTAAAAATCATTCCTCTGTGTAGAATGTTCTAAGCACTTACAGGAATGAGCTAACTCAGTCTTTGTTCAAATTCTTTGCAGCATGGACACTTCACTGTTTTGCCAATGACCCATGTGATGAGCTGAGCCTTAGGTCAGCTGTCCATGGTCCCTTTCCTATCTAGCTTAGTTCTGCATTTGCATTAAACACTTGAAATAAATATCCCTTCCCTGTTAACTGTACTGTAGCAAGTGTATTTATGAATGTAGACACATGCAGAGAAAGTTTGAAGATTAGGATGACTGCAATCAGCATTAGGGTGAAAGCCTCAGGTACAAAGCCAATAGGAGCCAAGTCCTGAGCATGCTAGAAACTGCTGGGTTTTATCTGTTTAGTCCAGTGGTTCTCAACCTTCCTAATGCTGTGATCCTTTAGTATAATTCCTTATGTTGTGGTGACCACCTCCACCCAAATATTTCATTACCACTTCATAACGGTAATTTTGCTACTGTTATGAATCCTAATGTAAGTATCTAATATGTAACCCTGAGGGGGTCATAACCTACAGGTTGAGAACCATTGTGATTACAACACAAATGGGGTCCTGGAAGATTTGTGTGGAAGAGGCCCGATTCAGGGATCAGTGGTTGTGGGGGCATGAGGATGCTTTCACAGTATCATTAGCACCCTATATGATGCCCTGTCTGCACATGGAATGTGCCCAGGAAGGCTCACTTCAGAGATAGTATGCCATCATGGACTGAACCTTAATGTCACTCAAATGCTCATCTGTTGAAGCGTTGCCCTTAGCTGTAGATCAAATCATAGAAAAGTGATTGTGCCATTCAGGTTCTGATTTAATCAGTGGGTCAGTATATTAATTAATTCATAATTTGATGGCATTATTAGAGGTGTGGGGAACTTTTGGAGGTGTGGCCCTAATGGTCAAAGTGGGTCACTTAGCAACATGTCATTGGGTGTATCTGCTTTCTGGCCTCTTTGAGTGAAGCATCTCTTTCCCTCCTCAGCCATTCTGGCCTTAATGTTCCATTCCACCTCATTGCACATCATGAACAACAGAGCCAGCTGCCATGGACTGACACCTTCAAACCCATGAGCCAAAATAAGTCTGGCTTTAAATTTTCTTTTATGTGGTTCTCCCAGTCACAAAAGAACTAACACAAGTGGATGTTGGAAAGATTTGAATCCAGCTTCTTTTCTCGCTTCTGCTTCTGTAGACACAGCATGAATTACGTAGTAGAAAATTCATGCAGATATTTGA